>NW_021872560.1:0-786 GCF_006229205.1 Suricata suricatta | reverse complement strand
CAAAGGCAGTAATATTGGATAAATGCAATATTACTGTTATAAAGTCCTTATGTGTTTTGTGGTTGAATATTACATGAAGATTACTCTAATAAACAAAAGTTGCATTTGTAATCTCCATAGGAAACATAAATAGAACACATATAATATCTAGATATTAGGTTGGTAAAATATATTTTTGTATACCACAAACAAATATTTAGAAACTGAAAAAATATGTATGATAGCATCTGATACTCTAATACATGAACATAAATTTAAGAAATGTAAAAACACTTTCACCCTTGCAACTACAAAAAATTGCTGCATGAAGTGAGAGAGCATCTAAATAAATGGAAATGTATTTTATGTTCATGGATTGGAAGATTCAATATTGTTAATATTTAAATTTTCCCCAAATTGATTTGCATATTTACTATAATCCCAGTCCAAGCTTCAGAAAGACTTTCTTTTGTAAATATTAACAAACTTTATAGAGATGTGCAAGGGACCTAGTCAAAATAATGCTGAGAAAGAGAAATAATTGAGGGTCTTATACTACATGATTTAATCTGCAAAGCTACAAGAATGTGTGATTGCCACAAAGGTACTTATATAGATCAATAAACAGAATGGACTCCAGATTGAGACCACAAATTATTTTCAAAATAGGTTGAAAAATCATTTAAAAGGACAAATAAAGCATTTTAATTGTCTCCAGAACAACTTTTTGTGTTGTATGTTTATACACATGTAAACATGTGGATGTATATAGGTAGAAAATAAAATTTTACCCCCAACTTTGATACA
>NW_021872559.1:0-1615 GCF_006229205.1 Suricata suricatta | reverse complement strand
GGTACATACTGGCAAATGATTGAATCATACATATATTCACATTCTATGAACCAAGAGTAACTGGGAGATAATCAGCTCTTGGATGTCCAAGAAATAATGTTTTCCTAGAACATCAGAGGTCACATGCTCTGTTGGGGCCCAGTAGGCCAAAAAACCTCCTGCATAGTGACCGTTGATGGCTAGGCCTCCGAGGCACAGGAGAATCTATATAAGTGACCATTGAGGGCTCTACCTCCGGGGCGCAGGAGAACTATTTGGGAACTTGTGGAACAAGTCGAAAGACTGTGAAACAACATTTGGCTTCCTGGGGCAGCACATGTAGCTTCTGTTTCATCCTGTCTGTGATTTTCTTGTTTCTTTTTAAAGAGACATATACTTTTAGGCTTGGAATCAACTTGTAAGAGTCACCTTGGGAGTCACCTTGGGATGGTTATGTAAGGACCCCAAAAGGAAACCCTACCGCTGTCAGCTGGGTACGGGCGCTCACCCCAAGCAATCGGGAGAGTCGTCCCTTGATGCAAAACACGTGAGGCTTTATTCAAGGACCAACGCGTTGGGGCTCAACTCTTATCCCACTCAGGGGTAGAGGAGAAGAGCCCCCAAGAAGATTGAAGGGGGCTTCTTATAGGGTTTTCTTTTTTTTTTCTTCACAGAAAACATAAGTTTTACAACACACATCTGGCAACGTCAGGCAGGCAAGACAGCGGAGTCAGCAGAGTCCATTACAAGTTTTACGACACACATCTGTCAGTGTCAGATAAGCAAAACAACAGAGTTCACATGGTTGCACTTTAGGGAGGGAAGCATTTCAGCTTATCTTAAACCACATCCTGGGATTCAAGCAACTTCTACTTGAAAAACGACTTTAGTTCCATGGTCACTCTAGGGTCTGAAATTTTTCATTCCTACACAGTGCCCGCCCGCAGCAGCCCCCTGAAATTTTTCATTCCTACAGTTACCGAGCGGCCATTTCTCTGAGGGCTGGAGAACATGTGCACAGATGACCCCTGCCCCTCACCTGCAGACCTGGGATGTCCTGCCCCATTTGGAAACAGCCAATCATGAAGCTCCAGTTTTCCCCCACCCCGAGGAGACAGGCAACCTATCCTGTCCCTCCGTGACCCTAAAATTCCCTTACTTGGTAATCAGCCCCCCAAGACCAAACCTGAAACCCCCTCACCCTTAAAACCCCCCACCCATCGCCTATCGCACATGACTTCCCTGACTCTGCCCGGTACTCGAGTCACAGAACCTCTCCCGGGGACTGCAGACCCCAAATAAAGGCCTTCTTGGCTCCATAACCTGGCTTCCCTCTTTCCTTTCGTCTCTGCCTCCATCTATTAAATCTTACACAACTTGGGTCAGTTCTTGACGGCAGACCTCCCCTTACTTTGCTTTCTAGCTCTTTGTCTGCTGTTGGGAGTAGACACAATTCTCTGCCAAAAGATTTGCCTATTAAAGGATGAGCATCTTGCCCATGCATAGCTGATGAGGGGCCTTAAGAAACGTAAATATCCTCATAGAAATCTTCAGGCTCATCTTCTGCTTGGAGCCAGACTATTATTAGGGAATCCCTCTCTTGCAATGACCTGCTAATTTCTGTTATTTACACCTG
>NW_021872558.1:0-786 GCF_006229205.1 Suricata suricatta | reverse complement strand
GCCGTGCGAGGCCTGCACTTGACCTGCCCCATGCCTCCCCGAGAGCTGCGGCCAAGTTTGTTTCTCCTCCTCCACTCTGCACCAGCCGCTCGTGCCGGAAGTGTGTGTGTGTGTGTGTGTGTGTGTGTGTGTGTGTGTGTGTGTACACAAGCCACTTTGCAGGGTCACTCAGAAGACAACAGCCGAAGTTCCCAGAAACGGAGTGGTCAGGTTTCCTTAAAAAATGTGCAGAGATTGTGTTTCTGGAGATGAGGGCTTGAGCTGAAAGCAAACAAAAATACCACAGGACATGTCACAGTTTGTGTTCTGAAGGATCTGTGACTCTGGATTTGGGTCCAGTTCTCTGAAACACGCGCTGCGCTTCCCCGTGGAACGTGGCTCTTTGAAAAGAAATACGTCAATACAGAAACTCCATCTGTAGCTCCTCAAACAGTGCCGGGGACTCACCCTTCCTTTACTGCTGCTGAGTCGGCTCTGGGGGGCAGCTTGGCAACGAGTGGGGGTCAGAGCAGTTTCCAGAGAGTCGTCTGCCGTCGTCCCGCTGGCCGGCCGAAGCGACACCTCTCTTCACCAGGGCCGCTCTGTCCCCGGCCCGGCTCGTGGTGGAGTCTGGGGGGAGAGAATCCCATGTTGGCGGGATGCCCCACGTGTGGCTGCGTCCCCTGTGTCCTGCCGGATGCCACCTCTCCCCGGGGCGTCCCGGGAGGCCCTGCAGCCCGCACTGGGAATTTAAGTTCTGTCGGGCGAGCAGGGAGCCGTCAGTAGGGAGCAGGAGTCCACCCTTTC
>NW_021872557.1:0-786 GCF_006229205.1 Suricata suricatta | reverse complement strand
CTTCAGATAGCTGTGAAATTAGATTAACTAGTTGTTACTTAACCTTCTAATTTCTGTATAAGTCTAATTACATGAAATAGAAGTTGGGGTTTTGATTTTTTACTTGCTTTTCTGTTTGGAGTGTAATTGTAACTACTGTATTGTAAATGATGGAAAATAATTGCATACGTTAAAAAAATAAATTGTATTATATTCAAAAAAATAAAATAAAATAAAATAAAATAAAATAAAACATTAAAAAAAGACATGGAAACAACTCAAATGCTCATTGACAGATGAGTAATTAAAGAAAATGTGGTTTATATATAGTCAATGGAATATTATTCCATCTTTAAAAAGAAGGAAATCCTTCCATTGGTGACAAAATAGATGATTCTGGACAACATTATGCTAGGTGAAAAAAAGCCAGGCTCAAAAGGACAAATACTATATGATTTTCCTTATATGCAGCATCTAACACAGTCAAATTATTAGAAGCAGGGAATAGAACAGTGGTTACTGGGGTGAAATGAAAAGGAAAATGTTAAATGGGTATAAAGTTTTAGTTTTGGAAGATGGGTAAATTCTGAAAAACTATAAGTTATTAAAATAGATATAAGATGTAGAAACTGAATAGTAGTAAATTATAAGAATTAGATAATATATCTTGCTGCCTGCCATACATGAAAGATAAGGCCAGATCAATTAAAAATATAAATGTAAAATATAAAGCTATAACATAAATAGGAAAAATAGGCAGGATGTAGTTCTTAAATAAAATTCACCAGACCAAGCCATTGGTTTTTT
>NW_021872556.1:0-786 GCF_006229205.1 Suricata suricatta | reverse complement strand
TTCCCTTGCCTTTGGGGATGTGTCGAGTTGGAAATTGTTGCAGTTGAGGTAAAGGAGGCTGTTTCCTACTTTTTCCTTGAGGGTTTTGATGGCTTCCTGTCTCACATTCAGGTCCTTCAGCCATCTTGAGTTTATTTTTGTGTATGGTGTAAGAAAGTGGTCTAGTTTCATTCTTCTGCATGTTGCTGTTCAATTTTCCCGGCACCACCTGCTAAAGAGGCAGTCCTTTTTTTCCATTGGATATTCTTTCCTGCTTTGTCAAAAATTAATTGGCCTAAAAGCCCCTTTTAAGTGCCACTAAATGAACTGGGTAGACCAAAGTCCCATTTATGGTTAACATTGTGGGGTGTAAGTGCAATCTCAGATAATCAGTGTGGTTTATTTGCAAGAGCTTGTTATCTGTAGCCACACTGGGTTGAGTTTCAGCTTCTCTGTGCTTGAGTTGTGTGACTTTGAGCAGATCATCTTACATCTCTCTGATTCATGTTCTTTATCTCTAAGATGGTGATAGTAATCCCTGCCTCACAGTATTCTTGTGAGAAATAAATACAACCATGAAGAAAAGAGTATAGCAGCATCCCTGCCCCGAAGAGGTACTCAACAGATGTTAGCCCTTTTCTTTTTTCTCTTATCAAATTGTGCTTGAATAGAACCTTCTCTTATCAACTTGGGCTCATCATTCTTTACACATACATACACATATGTATATTCATATGGACACATCACATTTGGGGAAACCATAACTGGAAGGACATTGATTGATGCTTAAAGCACATTACCCAGGGT
>NW_021872555.1:0-786 GCF_006229205.1 Suricata suricatta | reverse complement strand
AGAATTAAATATAAAGGAAACTGTAAAAATGTGGGTTAAAGAAACTCAACACCTGAAAAACAAATAACCCAGTGAAGAAATGGGCAGAAGACATGAATAAACACTTCTCCAAAGAAGATATCCAGATGGCCAAGACACATGAAAAGATGCTCAACATCACTCATCATCAGGGAAACACAAATCAAAACCACACTGAGATACCACCTCACACCAGTCAGAGGGACTAGAATGAACAAATCAGGAAACAACAGATGCTGGTGAGAATGGGGGAAAAGGGCCCCCTCCTGCACTGTTGGTGGGAGTGCAAACTGGTGCAGCCGCTCTGGAGAACAAAGTGGCTGTTCCTCCTATGGCCCAGAAATAGCACAACTGGAGATTTGCCCAAGGGATACACGAGTGCTGATGCATAAGGGCATGCGTACCCCAATGTTTAAAGCATCACTTTCAACAATATCCAAATTATGGAAAAAGCCTAAATGTCCATCAAATGATGAATGGATAAAGAAGATGTATTTATATATACAATGGAACACTACTTGGCAATGAGAAAGAATGAAATCCTGCTATTTGCAGTACCATGGATGGAACTGAGGTATTATTCTGAGTGAAATAAGTCATTCAGAAAAGGACATACATTATATGTTTTCACTCACATGTGGATCTTGAGAAACTTAACAGAAGATCATGAGGGAAGTGAAGGGGAATAAATAGTTACAAACATAGACGGAGGGAGGCAAACCCCAAGAGACTCTTAAATATGGAGAAAAAACAGTGGATGGGGTGGTG
>NW_021872554.1:0-786 GCF_006229205.1 Suricata suricatta | reverse complement strand
AAAAAAACATACTCTACCTTCAGAGGAATTGGGCTAGGTACCAGCAAATTCTGTATGTGCTTTATATCATTAAAAGTAGGTAATATTAGAAAAATAATGCCTATTCAAAATTTTAATCAGATCTCAAGCTTTTCAAATATTTATTTTTCACCAATTTGTTTTAACTAATCTGCTTCTGTGATTAGCTACTCTCTTTGTTCATCATATGAAATTAATGTGAGAGTCATAATTATTTAAATGAAAGGAAGGAGAGAAAGGAAGGAGAAAAGGAAGAAGGGAGGGAGGAAAATAATTAATTTTAATGAAAGGCCTAAATAATCTATAACGCAGATGCTTGGCACACATAAATTTATAATAGATTTATCAATCTTTAATATATGTAAAGCATTTAAATTGTAGGGGTTAATTTTTCTTAGGTGTTGTTTTAAAAAAGTTGCTTCATTATTACCAGAATTGATTTTTATGATTGAGATAATACTATACTTAGATCTCTATTAATATGGTCCTATTTTAAAGTCCATGCACAGATTAATAGTTAACATTGCTATATAAATGATTGCTTTCACTAATGCAAAAACATAATAATCTTTTAGTTTTAGACCAACTGCATTAAAGGACATTCAGTAATAACCAGAGAATAGGCTTCAATTTAAGTGTCCGAAGATTCTTATTTAGTTCATATATTTGCTCTTCTTTACACAATTAAAATATTTCAAATTCCACATTTGAATTCCATATTGAACCTTAGATCTAGTCAAAAATAAAATGTAAATAATTAAGTTTAAT
>NW_021872553.1:0-786 GCF_006229205.1 Suricata suricatta | reverse complement strand
GACTTCTATGCTTTCATCAGTTGATAGACATTTGGACTTTGTCTATAATTTGGCTATTATAGATAATGCTGCTATAAAACATCGGAGTGCATGTATCCCTTTGAATTAGTATTTTTGGATTCTTTGGGTAAATACCTAGGAGTGCAATTGCTGGATAGTAGGCTAGTTCAATTTTTAACTTTTTTGAGGAGCCTCCATGTTGTTTTCCACAGGGCCTGCACCAGTTTGCATTTCCACCAACAGTGCATGAGGGTTCCTTTCCTTCCATGTCACCGTAAACATCTGTTGTTTCTTGTGTTGTGTTGGTTTTAGCCATTCTGAGAGGTGTGTGGTGGTATCTCATTGTAGTTTTGATTTGCATTTTCCTGGTGATGAGTGATGTTGAGCATCTTTTCATGTGTCTGTTAGCCATCTGTACGTCTTCTTTGGAAAAATGTCTGTTTGTGTCTTTGGCTCATTTTTAATTGGGTTATTTGTTTTTAGGGGTGTTGAATTATAGTTCTTTATGTATTTTGGATACTAACCCTTTATCAAATATATCATTGCAAATATCTTCTCCCATTCAATATGCCACCTTTTAGTTTGTTGATTATTTTCTTTGTTGTGCAGAAGATTTTTGTTTTGAGGAAGTCTCAATAGTTTGTTTTTACTTTTGTTTCCTTTGCCTCAGGAGACATATTTAGTAAGAAGTTACTACAGCGGATATCAAAAAGTTTACTGCCTGTATTCTTTTCTAGGATTTTAATGGTTTCCTGTCTCACATTAGGTCTTTAATCCATTTTGAAT
>NW_021872552.1:0-786 GCF_006229205.1 Suricata suricatta | reverse complement strand
GTTTTATCAGATTTGGAGTCATGTATTTTGAAGCTCTATTATAAGGTGGGTATATATTTAGGATTTTCTTATTTTTATTACATGACCCATTTTAATTATAAAATGTATCTCGGACAAATTCCTTGTTTTTAGGTCTATTTTGATGTTAGTGTAGCCACTCCAGCTTTCCTTTGATTATGCTTTGCATAATATATCTTGCCTTATCTTTTTTATCTCTTTACACTTAAAAGAGACTTCTTTAGACAGAATATAGTGTCTTGCTTTTTTATCTGATTTGACAATTTTCTACTTTCGAGTGCTTAGGCTATTTACTTTTATTGTGATTATAAATATAAACATTTGAAAAGTTCCATTTTGTTATTGTTTACCTAATTAAGTGTCTCATTTCTTCAGGGCTCCTTTTCCTTCTCTTTTCCTGATTCTTTTGGGTTATTTGTTTATAACTCTTTTATCTCCACTAATGGCTACATATATTTCTGCATATATTTCTGTTTATTCTGTAGGGACTGTTGTATAGAGTATAAAATACATCTTCATATTATCACTATCTATATTCAAAAAAATTATTTCAATATAATTTATATCACTGCATCTTTTTGCTTATGCCTTGTGCTCTCATACATTTTACATGTTATAAACCCCACAATATATTATGTTGTTTTTAATAATCTTTTTATCTTTTAAGAGATTTTCTATGTCAGATCAAAATACATTTTGTATTTACCCAAATATTTGCTATATCCATCAATCTTCATTTACTTTGAAAAATACAGTTTTCTCTGGTAC
>NW_021872551.1:0-786 GCF_006229205.1 Suricata suricatta | reverse complement strand
GGGACAAAATCTGAGTGGCATGATTCCAGTTTCCGTCGGCCTCACCCAAGGTAGATACGGCTCTCCGTTCTTTCCCGTCCATCACCAACATGCAAAAGCTTTTAACTCGCCTCATTCCCATTTTTTATTTTTGTTTTTTATTTTTGAGAGACAGAGAGAGACAGCACGAGCAGGGGAGGGGCAGAGAGAGAGGGAGACACAGAATCCGAAGCAGGCTCCAGGCTCTGAGCTAGCTGTCAGCACAGAGCCCGACACAGGGCTTGAACCCACAAACCGCGAGATCATGACCAAAGCCAAAGCCGGACGCTTAACTGACTGAGCCACCCAGGCGCCCCTCATTCCCATTTGTTAAGTGACCGTTTGCTCCCGGTGAATCTCCCCCTCAGGAGAAATAACCGGACACCTACTGACAGGAGGCAACTGATCAGATTTCCTATCATTCACCGGGAGTGGAATCCCAAGAGAGGTAAACAGGAGGTGGCAAAGTTTTTCTGGAACTAGAACAGCTCGGAAGCAATGATCCCTGCCAGGAACCGCGTTAGCACTGTCCATGTACGAAGTCACTCAATCCCCACAGCTCGGTGATGGAAACCCTCTTGTTACTCCTGCTTTAGAGATGGAGACACTAAGGCATACAGAGGTTATTAACTTGTCCCTCGACGGCGTTATGGGGAATGGGATAGTGGTGAGGTGACTAAACTCCGGAAGGCATTAGGATACTAGACCAAGGGGGCTATAGGGAAATACTGGAGAATGCCCAGAGAAGGGCAGAAGACCCAACACAAT
>NW_021872550.1:0-786 GCF_006229205.1 Suricata suricatta | reverse complement strand
GGGAATCTCTCTCTGCCTCTGGGCCCCTCCACTCTTTGTTTGCGAACTCTCTCTCCCTTTCTCTTCTCTCCTTCCTTCTGAAAATAAATAAATAAACTTTAAAAAGAAGAAAGTGTCTGTTCTAGAGAAGGCAGTATTTCACAGGAAGTGACACAAAGTCCCCCTCCCGGGAGCTAGCCCCTACCATTCACTGTAAGGCCGCCCGGGGCCAACAAGGAAGAGGAAAAACAGATGACTAATTCCAGAGGCACCGGCCATCGGGAGAGCAGAGTTTCAGAAGCACACAGACCCGGGTTCAAACTCCACTCCACCTGCTGTGGGACATTGGACCTCAGGCAATGTTCTTCCTTCTCTGAGCCGCGCCTCTCCACTGCGAGCTGGGGACAGGGACGTGCTCTCAAGCCCCGCTGGCCCAGGCCTCCCTCGCCCACCCCCCTCCACTGGCTGCAGGGCTGTGGCTCATTGGGGCTGGGAATGTGATTTGGATACTTCCGGGGAGAACAGACAAGGAGGCCGCGTCCACCTCTCACCACACCGACTCCTGTTTCTTCACCCTCCCTGTTGCCCAGGTGAAGACTGTGCCAGACCTGGCTGCCCGGCTCCCAGGGGGCCTCAGGGGAACAGGTTTGGTGAGGCTGGAGTGGACTTCCTGTCCTGGCATACTGTCCTTGTCCAAGCACTGTCACACACTGTCACACACTGATTCCACCGTTAATGCTTTGGCCTCTGGCTCAGATGCTACCCCACTCCTTGAGGTTGATGCTTCCTCTGCTTCTGTTTTCTGGA
>NW_021872549.1:0-786 GCF_006229205.1 Suricata suricatta | reverse complement strand
CAAGGGGTCCTGGCCACGTGGGTGATGGTCAAGTGTGCAGGCAGAGCCTGTAACTGCCACATGTACCAAACCCTCCAAAAGTCCTACGCAATGGCACAGGGGACATTTCTTTATTATCTTCTGTCTGAGGACGACATGGTTAGCACAGCATCTAAATGATTACAATTAGCTCACCTCTGATTTAAGCTTCTGGGCTTTTCTTCTGAGGCTGCCCAGAGGTGGGCAGGCCCCACCCATGCCTTTCCTTTTGGCTCCCACACCGGGGCCCAGCGGGGTGCACGGCTCGGGAAGAGTGCGTGGGTAACATGAGTGCTCGGGGGGGACCAGAGCCTGCTCTCTCAGCCATTGTTTCTGCCTCATTAAGAACTTCCTTGTTTGTGCACCCACCAGTAATAGTTTCTGTGTTGTTGTTTTCTCAAGCCTTCTGACAGTTTCAAAACCGAGAAGCATGACTCAATCCTAGTGGGGGCTCGGATTGATTCTCCTGAATGAAGAAAACAAAATTACATATGTAGGAAGATTCTTGAATCCTGCCTTCTCCACTCTGCTCACCCACCTTCAGAACCAACCTCCATTCTGAAGTCAGCAGGTGCCAACGCGTGTCGTTCTTGGGCTTCCGCCTCCTGGAGGGCCAGCTCTGCCAGCGTGGGGCTGGAAGCCTGCACAGACACTCCCACTCAGCCCCCATCTGCAGGGCGGGTAAGAAAGCTGATGTTCAGAGTCATTACATAGAGCAAAGAAATATAGGATGTGGAAAGGAAGGAAGGGAGGGAGGGAGGGAGGGAG
>NW_021872548.1:0-1616 GCF_006229205.1 Suricata suricatta | reverse complement strand
GTGCCTGGCAGAAAAAAGAGAATAGACTCTTCCAGATGTTTGTGCCCACTCTCTGGGAGCCCAGGGTGAGCACTGGCAAGGAGAAGATGGCAGCACAAGACGTTCAGTCGTGACAGTGACAGGAAGCGTGCTAGGTGGTCAGAAAGGAGAAGCCACATTAGGGTGAAGAAGTCCAAGAAAGCTTCATGGAGGTGATCAAATTAGAGCTGAGCTTCAGAGACCCGGGTGGACTTTGGATAACCATGTGGGTATAGGATGTGTGAGCAAAGGCAAAAACCTAGAAAGAATAAGGGCTCACTGAGGACCGTGCTGTAGACCAGTCTGTCATGAGTGGGGGGCCCCAGAAGCAGGTGGGGCCCAGGCCAGAGAGGGCCAAAGGCTTCTGTTTCTGCGGGTTACCCCAGGCCTGTGTCATGTTTAAGATTCCGGATTTCTGAAAATGGAGGTCCTGGGGCTCCTTTTAAGTATGTTTGTTTATACTGCCCGAGCGCCCGTGAAAATGGGTCCATTGTCATCTTCTGTGTCTATAAAGAAGCTGCATGGCCTGTTCTGTGTCAGTTTAACAATTGTTCTTGTGTTCAGGGTCTCAACTCTGAAAACGGAGTTCCTGCCCCTGCTGAGTGTGTCGTTTGTCTCGGAGAACAGCGTGGTAGCTGCTGTAAGTTTCCGCCTCATTTCCCCTGGTGGCACACTGCACGTACTTCTCCGGACGGGAGCAGCGCGGGCTCTGTGACTTGCTGCACTCACCCAGACCAGCGCAGCCTTTGAGAACAGTCGGCCTAAGGGTGGGAGACGCCTGTGGCGGTGACCGTTCTGCTCGGGGGCTTGTAGGTGGATCTGCTCAGGGCATGACTAATGTCTTGTTTCAGGGCCATGACTGCTGCCCGATGCTCTTTAACTACGATGACCGTGGCTGCTTGACCTTCGTCTCCAAACTAGACATTCCAAAACAGAGCATCCAGCGCAACATGTCTGCCATGGAGCGCTTCCGCAACATGGACAAGAGAGCCACGACTGAGGACCGCAACACGGCCTTGGAGACGCTGCACCAGAATAGCATCACGTAGGTACCATCCAGCCACCTGCGTGTCCCTGGAAGCCACCTATAGCCAGGGCCCTGATCATCTGTACAGAAGCATTTAGGTGACCAAGATACTTTTCTGCCTCCTTATTTCCTGGCTGGGTCTCTGTGAAGTTGGGTGCGCTGGGTGTCCAGACATTCCTTCAGGAACAAGAGCAGGGACAAGTCTGTGGCCTCCCGACTGTGGGCTCTTATTATCAGCTTGTGACAGTGAACCGCCCCCACCTAGTCGTTCTGTTCTTTGAGGTGCAGATAGCAGGAGGCACCCCCTGCCCCTCAGGAGGTGCACCAGTCTCCCTACCACCACGGTGTGAGCTGGCTCCTCCTGGGGTCGCATTCCTGGACCCTGATGAGAATGAGAGGAGACCTTCCTGAACGTCCCATTTCTCTCCTAGTGAGCACAGGGCGGGATCACTGTTCATCCGCTGTTTGCAAAGGCAACTCTGGCTGTCATTCCAGCCGGGATTTCCAATCATGCACACTGGTCAAAAGATCATTTAGTGAAAGAAATAGTTATTTGATATCATATGGTAAA
>NW_021872547.1:0-6799 GCF_006229205.1 Suricata suricatta | reverse complement strand
AAGACCAGCAGGCGGAGCACCTTGACGCCCTCGGTGAGGCCACAGGGCAGGTCCCAGGGGGCCGAGCGGTAGCGCACGTCCGCGGTGCTGGCGAGCAACGAAGGCGGCTCGGTAAAAGCCAGAAGCAGGATCAGAAAGATGGTGAGACTCAGTGTCCTGAGAAAGGAACAGAAATGAATTGAAATACACGAGCCAGCAACGCCTTGGGCCTAAGAACGCATCCTTGAGCGGGGCGGCGGGCGGGGGGGGATGGCAGGGCACCCTACATGCCTTCCAGAGACAAAGCCCAGCCTCCCGGTCCCCCAGGCCTGAGCACCACGGCTGGCGGAACCTCATCCCCAGGAGGGCCCCATGGAAAAGAGGAGAGAGTGGCTCCTTGGGGCCCTGAGACCCCCCACCCCCAGCCAGGCCGCAGACATCCCACAGGGCGCCCCTTCTCACCACTGGCAGGTGCTGGAGTAATACAGTTGGTAAACCTGCATCGACCTGGCATCCACGCGGTGGGTAATGGAGCGGTACTGTGAGGGAGAGCCCCGGGGGACCGTGAGCGCAGGGACCATGAGCATGGGCCCCTCACGTCCCGCAGCACAGCCAGCCACGGGCAGGGCGCCCGCTGACCCCACGACGGGCCCTGGCCAGGGAGACAGGCTGTGGACCAGAGTCCGCTTCACCGCACACGTGGACGAAGGGCCATCCCGTGACCCAGCAGGGCCACGTTAGCGGATAGACTCAGAACACCCTAAGCATCATCGCCCGGCGTGGATGCCTGTTTCTACCTGTTTCTAAATGTGCAGCCGTGACACCCTCCCCACTGTGAGGCAAGGCCCCCCCCGCCACGGGGTCGCTCTCCAGGACGGCCCCCCCCCCCCGCGGTACACCGCTTCCTTCCGTATTCTATCTCCCTAATCCAGCCTCAATGTCGTTTTCCAGCCGGGGATGGGCCGGCCGTCCCTGAGCATCTTTCACAGGCCCTGGAACACGCAGGCACATGACAGGCCCTTAGTAGGAGGCAACTCAACGGAAACGAGCGTTACTAGGCCTCGAAAGAGCACCCAGCGCCCACCTGCTTTAGGGAGGACTCCCGGCGAGCCTTCGCAAAGGCCCCATCACCAAGGTTCTGATGACTGCGTGGTCCAGCGACCGAGGTCCTGGCCCCAGGACAGCAAGGAGGGGACCAGCGGGGCCACCATCACCCAGTCCCCACAAAACCTGGAGACCGGCCCAGGCCCAGCCACCGGGAACAGGTGCCACCCACCTGGATGGCATCTTCGATGAAGATAGCAGCCTGGTCGAAGCAGAGATCCCGCCCGGACACAGCACCTTCAGGCAGAGACAGCACATCGGTGACAAGGGCGATCCCGTGACGCTCACCTGCTCTGGGACTGCTGAGATCAAGGACAGAATCTGGAGGCATTTGTTCCCAAGGCTCTGGAACGACTGGCCCTTCGTCCCGTGGCAAGTCTGCACACAAGAGAGCCCCAGAGCTGGCCTGGCACACGAGTGTGCTTACCCTCCTGCCACCAGCAACAGGGGCCTTGGGGCACAGGAGGGTGGAGGGAGCCTCCTCGCGGCCCAGCAGGCTCCCGACTACAAGGGGCCTTCGGCACAAGTCGGGCAGCTTGAAGCCCTCCCCCACCCCAGCGCCTGCCCTTCAAGGAGCCGTGAGCTGCCCACGAGAGCAGTCCCTGCAGTCTCGGGTTCTGTGCCCCGATCGTGGGCAAGCGCCACCTCTACAGCTTTGTTGCAGAAGCTGCTGCTTGATGCAAAGTGAGAAGAAAGGCATGAGGAGCCACAGAGAAACCCACTGCCCGGGGTCCAGGAGAGAGGGTGCAGCCAGGCAGCCCGGGCCCCGGCAGTGGAGGCGGGGGGAGGAGCCGGCACGCAGACCCCAGCAGCCTCCAGATCAGAAAAATGATGGAGCAGCTGTTTCTGAAGATTTTACTTTGACAAGGGGTCCCTCTGGGCCAGCAGCTTCTGAAAACTGCCCGTATCTGGTAGAGAGAAAGGGCAGACGTGTGCACGACCCCAGAGCACAGGGGCCTGAGCCAGCGGCAGAGCAGGCGGTGGGCCACCGGCCTCCTCCGGAAGAGATGCCAATCAGGGATGCGGGGGCCCTGGGCACAGGTAGGAGACTAGACCCTGCCCTGCCTCTGCCAGCACATCCGTGTCACCCGAAGCACGCGCCCTCCTCCACCTGGACCTCGGTCGCCCCCCATCTATAACCTCCGGGCTCGCCCCGAAAGTTCTCCCAGGGAGACTGAGGGTGGCGATGGCCTGCGTCCCGGACAGCATCCTGGGAACTGTGATCCGACAGCACTGCGCTCTGTTCCCTGCAGCAACGCGGAGCCCCGGGCAGTGCAGGGCGGACACGCGGTGCTTCTCCAAGCTTCTGTATCGCGGGAATGAGTGAACAGTGGATGAGGGGAGCCTGTGAGGGTGGGGCGGTCTGACGGTCGGCAAGAGGCCCCATGTTACCAAGTCCCTGGATAAGAGATGGGGTTTCAGCCTGGAGAGATCGAAGGACACAAGCCTCTCGGACAAGAAGGGCCTCGGGGTTCACTCGTCGCCCAGGTGCAGGGTGCGGCTGAAGGGGCTCACAGCCAGGCAAGCCATCACTGGCCGGGGGGTCCCGCATTCATCAGACCTCTCGCCTGGGCCTCAGGACCCCAAACCTCAGAAAGGGCCATCCCACCTGCTTTGCAGCCCCTGACACCAGCGGCCAGAGGTATCTGGTCACAAATCCTCAGTCATGAGCACGTCACAGCTTCCCAGAGTCCCCAGCGCTCCAGGAGGAAGTCCACGCTGCCCTCAGCCTGGCACTGCAGATGCCCACCCTGCCCCTCCCGTCCCGCTGCTTCCTCCCCCCTACGCCCTCCACGCCACTCATCCTGAACTCAGCTCCGCCAACGCCTCGCTCACCCAAGACTCCAGGCCCTTGCCCGGCTGCCAGCCCCACGAGGAGCACTGTCTCCCAACTTGGAGGTCTAGGGCCCACCACCCCGGGGGGGCAATCGCCGGGCACACCCGCTAGGAACGTCAGGGTAGAACGTGTGCCACAGAGAGCAGAGGACGACAGGGGCTCAAACGCTGCGGCCCACGTCAGCCCTGGAGCAGCCTCTGCCCCAAGCCACCCCCCCGCCACTATCCCCATCATCCAGGTCTAAGCCCCCCTCTCCTGTTCCCGGCCTCACCCTGCACCGCCTGCCTGGGACTCCGACCAGCTCCCTGATGACCCTGGGCAAGCAAGCCCCTCCACCTCTGTGCCTCAATTTCCCCTCACCGGTCAGACGCAGCAGGAAGGCTGTGCAGACTGAACGGGCGGCTGTGGCTACTGGCTATCATTCTAAAAACCCCTTGCGTATCATGACAGCCCCTCGGCCGCTGGCTTCTCCATAACCAGGAGGAGGGGGACTCGCGGACCGGGAGCAAGAAAACAACCACCCTCGGCCTGCAGCCCCTGAGGGGAGGCTGGGGAGGGAGGACCTGAAGGCAGGCGTCTGCGGGGCACCCAGCAGCCCAGTCCCCGGCCCCTGTCGTAGGAGGATCTGACTGCGGGACACGAAAACCCCACGCGCAGAACCCCACGTAGGAGCCCCGCTCCGGAGCTGAGCGGAGCCCGGACTTCCTGGTCGCCCGTTGCCCCAGGGCCAACAGCCTAGCCAGGGAACACAGAACACAGAGTGTCCCCTCACGCCCTCGGGAGGCCTCCTCCAGGCGTGCCGTGGGGACAAAGAGCCCTCTCTCAGGGTCCATGCGTCCTATCTCACAATGCAGGTCTCAGCTGCCTGCCATCCGCTCCGCCAGGACTAGGACCTGCACAATCAGGGCGCCTTCCCAGAACGGTCATCAGCACCGACTGCCGCATCTCTGCCACCTGGCAGGGCCCTGTGCTGACTGGGGTCATTCCCAAATGTCATTCTCATGCTGGGGTCATTCTCAAAGAGAGAGCTCAGAAAGGTTAGGCAACCTGCCAAGGTCACACAGCCAGAAGGGGCAGCCCCAGAGAGGCACTCTGACCTCCAGACACACCTGGCGCCCCCTCGCCTGAATGCCGCCGCGGCCTATGTCCCTTGTCCAGGGACCTGTGAGGCCCGGGCAGGGGCTGGATGGAGAACATTCCTGGGGACAGCCTCTGAGATGGCAGGCGGGGGGCTGCCCCAGCCTACAGTCTCCTTGTCTCCTGGAAGGCACCCAGCGCCCCCACCCCGTCCACGGATCGGCGCACACCATGGGCCCCTCCTGGACCCAGGAAGAAAGTAAGTCTGGAAAGGGAAGGTGGCCCGGGAAGGAGCGCCCAGCTCGGCACTAGCGGCAGAGCCCAGGGCTGACCTGGGACAGGTCCGGGACACACTCCGGGCCTCGGTTTTTTTCTCCGAAAGGTGAGGCTGAGGCCCTTCCATTCCTAACCCAGCACCCAACCCCCAGGGTGTCTGCCTGAGACCGATGGACTCCACCCTCCCGCCCTCCGGGATTCAGCAATTTCTCTGAGGTAAACAGGAAGGGCAGGAGGGAGCTGCGGAGGGCGAAGGGAGGAACCGGCCCTGGTCCTGGGAGTTATTTTCTTTGTTCGAAAGTTAAGTGTAGGCAGGCACTGTGCCACATCACCTGGCCCCCATCAGGAAAACTCAGGGAACAGCTTGTAGTCGGGGAGCCTTGCAGACGGCCTCCTCGTGGGAACCTGGAGGGGAGCCCTGAGCGCGGATTCTGAGAATGCAAGATGTTGCCTTTGGTATGGGAGGCAGCAGAGCGAGTCCTCAAAACCCTGAATCAAGAATTGCCCGGTGGTCCTGCACTTCCGCTTCTAGCAAATCTCCAAGGGAACCGAAATAGCGTCTGGGAGAGACGTTTGCAGAGCGCTCCTGGGGGTGCTCGTGGCGATGCGATTCCCAGCAGCCAAATCGTGCGGGCCACGTGTCCAGCCACGAACGAAGGGGTGACCCAATGGGGTCGATCGGTACCCGAACAGGAGTCAACCTTGGAAAGGAAGGACCGTGGACGGACCCTCAGGACACTCTGCTGAGCCAAAGAAGCCCGTCACAGAAGGACAAGTACCCTGTGACTCCATGAGGTTCCCGGAGGCTTCAAATTCATAGGAAGTAGGGTGCTGGGTGCCGGGGGAGGGTGGGTAGTGCTGGAGGTGCGTGGGTCATGGAGACAGACTCTGTAGTCTGTAGGATGAAAAGCCGTAGAGATGGATGGCAGGGACCGGCCCACAATAGGGTGAATGTGCTGAAATGCCACAGATCGGTGCCCTTCAAATGATTAAAGTGGCACATTTTATTGTTAGGCATATTTTACGACAATCATTTTAAGATCCTGGGATTTAAACTTCTTAGAAAGGAAAAAAGGACTTCACACACACTCACACACTCACACACACACACACACACACGCAGTTGGCATGAACTATTCAGCTGATAGATGAAACCAGACTTCAGGGGAAATTCCAGATCAAACAGATAGATGTACTAGGAGCAAAACAATCTTGAGGGGCGCCTGGGTGGCTCACTCGATTGAGCGCCGGCTTTGGCTCAGGTCACGGTCTCACAGTTTGTGGGTTCGAGCCCCGCGTCGGGCTCTGTGCTGACAGCTCAGAGCCTGGAGCCTGCTTCGGATTCTGTGTCTCCCTCTCTCTCTGACCCTCCCCTGCTCGTGCTGTCTCTCTTTGTCTCTCGAAAATAAATAAAAAACAGAAAAAAGTTAAAAAGGAAACAATCTTGCGTTTTATCTGGAAAATAGCCACTTGCGCCAGAACGTTAGGGAGCCGTGGCCTCCCACAACCAGGAGACACCAGCTCACTCAGACCTGAGCACAACTCTGCGACTCTGCACTTGACCCGGGGAAAACTGCATCCGTTTGATGTGGGCACGAGGACACACGTTCACTGGATTTGTACGTAGACGCCAACGGCAGACCTAGACGGAATTGCGGAACACGGCTGCGGTACTCAGTGCAATGTCATCTCTGGCCTCCCTGTGTCCTGTGCCCCCAAAGCAGAGGCGAGGTTACCCCAGTCCCCACGAGGGTCTGATGACCACCTTGACTGTCTGTCTCCGCCTGTCTCTGCACCCTCCAGCCATGCTCCCTGGGCTCCCGCCTAGGCTTGCAGGTGTCGACTGTCACAGTGACTCGATGACAGAGGCCGAGGTCATGGGGAGCCAAAGACTAGACCCCTCAAGTTGGGATCTTCTCACAACCCCTGCTCCCTGACTCACTTCCCCGCTTCCCTGTAGGGATTCCTGGGATATCACCCAAGTCAACTACTTGCACGGCCCCAAAACATACGTACAGGTATAGTGGAGGGAAGGTCAGAGTGGAGGCCGGGACCGGCAAGGAGTCTGGGCCACAGGTGCCAAAAACCTGCACCGGGGTAATGGCCCTGGGGAGGGAGGGAAGTGGACCCAGTTGGGAAATTTCTGGGCACTGGGGAAGTGAGGAGTTGGACACTGGGCAGAGTTTCAAACTGGAAAGATGGGAAACGGGTTCTGTGCCTGGAAGCGTCCTGACCTTAACTCAAGGAGGCAGCTTGTCACCAGGGCTTGCAGGGGGCTAGCGGCTGCACCCGCCTCCCCAGCCTCAGCACACACACCTTCCTACTCCTGCCCCCAGCCACCCTCCCTGCTCTTCTAATGCACCAAATCCTGACTGCCTCAGGGCCTTTGCACCTGCTGTTCTTGTTTTGGGTGCTGCAGGTCTCACTAAAACAGAGAGAACTTACAACCCACTGTCCTTGCTGGGCGGTCCTCCCACCCCCTCTATTACTTCCCAATGCTGCAGCAGCAAAGGGCCGCAAGTTCCG
>NW_021872546.1:0-786 GCF_006229205.1 Suricata suricatta | reverse complement strand
TCGAAGCACAGAAACCCCATTTGTGAAATAGGAAAATTCATCTTTCGTCAGAGAAAATCCAGAGGTATGGCAGGCACCAGTGTTGGTTGGTGAGGCGCTTTCCATCTCTTGGTTCTACCTTCTTCAGTGTTGGCTTCATCCTCGGGTTGGTGGCTGTAGTGATTCCAGGTGTCACAGCTCCTCGAGGTAAGGTTCAAAGCGGGCAGGACAGCAGCTGCCTATTAAGAATGGCAAGACTTTTCCCAGATGCCTTTAAGCATACTTCCTTTCTTGTTTCACCGGGCAGAGTTAGGTCATATGTCCACCCCTGAATCCATCACTGCTCCGAGGATGGGCTCAGTAAACATCTAGGGTGTGAGAATTCTGACTGCAAGTTTGTTTTCATTGTGATTGGGATAGTCATTATCTCCTTATCTCTATAACTCTAGTGAATCTAGATCAGTGGCCCATACATGTTTTTGTAAATAAAGTTTTATTGAACACAGCCCTATTCATTTATTTATGTATTGTTGATTTCTGCTTTCATGGCACAATGACAGAGTACTTGTAACAGAGGCCCTATGGCCTATAAAGCCTAAAATATTTTTATCTCATTTTTTTTGAAATTTTATTTTATTTTTTTACTTTATAAAGTTTCATATTTTTTAACATATGCAATTATTTTCCATCATTTGCAATACAGTAGTTACAATGACACTCCAAACAGAAAAGCAAAGTAAAAAATCAAAACACCAACTTCTGTTTCATGTAATTAGACTTATACAGAAATTAGAAGGCTAAGTAACA
>NW_021872545.1:0-786 GCF_006229205.1 Suricata suricatta | reverse complement strand
ACCTGTCTTCACAACGACTTCAGGAATCTATTTGGGTGTTAGTGCATTTGTCTCTTGAGTGAGGTTGGTTAAAATGACTTTGTTCCAAGGATATGGCTCTGCTCTTGGGGATAGTGATGAGATCACCTCCCTTCTGTCTTCTTCCAAAGCGCTTACTGTTGCCTGTGTCTCCTGGGAGTCATTCTCTCCCGAAGACCAGGCCACTTGCCATTCACGTTAGCCTTCTTCTCCGTTCCACAGAAGTGCTCAGCAGGAGAGGTGGAATAGTGTTAGGTGACTAGCGCTTGCTTTCTGGCCACCAGCAAGCTGAAGGCAAAAATGCGGACGTGTCTTCTGCGTCCTTCAACCTCTTGTCTCTAACAGACTCAGATCACTCTTCTCTTTCCCTCAATCGGATGCTATCCATTCTCCTTACCCGTTCATTTTAGATGAATGGACTTCCATACAGGCTAACCTTTCTATATACATCCACTTCCTGTCATTCCTTCGTTCTTTGTCCTCGAGAATCACTGAGTCCTTTATTTCTTATGTCTTACTCCAGAAAGCACATGGAATATTGACTAATCTCTGGAGTTCTCTCTCTCTCGCTCTCTCTCTCTCTCTCTCTCTCTCTCTTTCACTTTCTCTCCTTCTCTCATTCTTTTTCTCAGGATACTTGTTCCATGTCAGACAGCCCTGAGTTGGGTCCCTGTTCTGCCAATAACTGAACATGCAGATTCGGACTGTTTGCCAGACCCTTCTAACTTCATTATTCAGGTCTGTAACATTTGGGTAATGGTGCCTGCC
>NW_021872544.1:0-786 GCF_006229205.1 Suricata suricatta | reverse complement strand
TGAACCTGTTGGAGCTAGCAGACCAGCTCAGCCGCATCTGTCTGAATGGTGAGTGCAGGAGGGGATGACAGGGGGTCAGGGTACCCCCAGAACTCCCCACCCCTATGGTATTTCCAGAGACTCCCACAGACTGTAATTTATGCTGTCTCTCACTCTTGCCCTCTGTCCATACCTAGGAGCACCAGTGCCCAAGGTCCTGTTGGTCTCCAGCCCAAGGCTCTGACAGCCCGAGCGGAGGATGGGGATTTATTTACAGAATGACTTGATTATCTTGTGGCCATAATGCCCCACCTCCTATATCCAGTTGTAGTGCCACAGAAGAGAAGAAGAGAGGAGAGAGAAGGGCTTAGAGATTGGGGATGATGTTGGTGAAGGGGTTTCCACTAAGCAGCAGAAATGGCATCAGTTGGTGGGGGTCTGACCTTGACTTAGCTGCTGTCCCAGCAGCCAGTTCAGGCTATTTCCCACAGAGGACAGTCTGCTCCTGCATCCTGCTCTCTTGAGTAATTGTGATGGACCGATGCCATCCTAGAGTGCAGGGTGGGCATGGAGCCAAGAAGATCTCCTGTCTCTTCTTGTGGGGTTCCAGGGACATCTGTGCTCCGTCCATAGTCCCCTTTCACACCGGAGACCTCTTCTGACATATGGTGATGGCTTCTGCTCAGAAGTTGGTTTATCTTGAGCACCTGGTTTGATCGTTACCAATAGTAGGTTACTATTACTTCACTGTCTTCCTGCTCCCCTCTCCTTGCTCCACTCTCTGTCCTTACCATTTCAATTAAAATT
>NW_021872543.1:0-786 GCF_006229205.1 Suricata suricatta | reverse complement strand
GCCCCTCGGAGCAGGCCCTGAAGCTGGCCACAGAACAGGCTTCTCTGTCTTAGAGACTGGCACACCCTCTTTTCCTTCCTTCAGCCAGACTGCAGCCACCGCCTGGGCGAGGAGTTCAAACCACATGAGAGGTTCCCGCCCACTGCCACGCCCCCTCAGCCTTACCTGCACCCCAGCCCTGCTCAGGAATCCACAGCGGCTCTCTGCCGTGGCTCAGTCCCCCTTCTTCCTACCTACCTCATCCTGCCGGCCTAAGATCTGTAGTTCCGATAAGGAATCTGTTTGAGGGAAAACAAAGAGGGATCCACCCTGCCAGATCCCAAAGCCAAGAGCAGGAAGCGGAGACCAAGATGCCCAGGACTGCATCAGCAGGCTGGATGGAGGTGGGGAGGGCGAGGGGGCAGCTGAGCAGGGTTTGGACGCCTTCCAGGAGAAACAAACACACCGCTGCTTCGAGGCCGCCTTCAGAGGCCCTCGTATGACAGCCTGCAAAGTGTGCATCTGACACAGGCCCTCGGACAGCAAGAGTTCAGCCTAGGGGGGCGCCTGGGTGGCTCAGTCGGTTAGGTGTCCGACTTCAGCTCAGGTCATGATCTCATGGCTTGTGAGTTCAAGCCTCGTGTTGGGCTCTGTGCTGACAGCTCAGAGCCTGGAGCCTGCTTCGGATTCTGTGTCTTCCTCTCTCTCTGCCCCTTCCCCGCTCATGTTCTCTCTCTCTCAAAAATAAACAATAATAAACAAAAACAGAGTTCAGACTAGGTTAGAGAGGTCCCTATTTTGATTTTT
>NW_021872542.1:0-786 GCF_006229205.1 Suricata suricatta | reverse complement strand
GGCGGGGTCCCGGGGCGCGATGCTGTCCCCCACAGTGTAAGGTCTTTGTGGTGGGGCACCTTTTATAGAGAAAGCCTGGAGGGAACGGCCTTGGGGAACAATTCCTGAGAGAGGTGTTCGTCCCCCTCTTTAAAAAATACCTAAAAGAGGTCCTAGGCAGGGAAGAGCCATAGCTTTATGCAGAGAGTCCTTGTATTTCTTAACAAGAGGCTCGCTTCAGGCTCCCTGGTGGTCTAGTGGCTAGGATTCGGCGCTTTCACCGCCGCGGCCCGGGTTCGATTCCCGGTCAGGGAAGGACTTTTTGTGATGCGCCTAGGCGCGCAGCTCCATCTTCATCCCCACTAGCGTGGTGTGATGCCGCGGAGGTCAGGCCTTCGGTCCAGGCTGCCTCCGGATCTGGGATGAGCCTGGGGAGAGAGCTCCTCTCTCCTCTCATTCCAGTCGCCTCAGAAAACTAACGTCTAACGTCCTATATCCCTCACCCAGGTGCACCACATAGCCTGTCCCCACGTTTGCTTTCTCGTTCTCGCTTCAGGTGTATGGACTGAACGCCACATGAAAGCATCTTGCCGACATCTCCAGAGGACACCAGACCCCTGCTCCCTTCAGGCTGTAGAGAAGCTTCAGGCAGCGGAGGGTCCTTGGGCTCTCCTGCTCTGGGGGTGCCAGGCGGGCCCTGTGCTCGCAGGAACACGGCCAGGTTGTCGTGCCCCCAGCGCCCGCTGCCCTGCGGACTCCCCCTGGTGGTTTGCTGGGCGGCGGGTCTAGGTAGGGTCAGCCTGAGCT
>NW_021872541.1:0-786 GCF_006229205.1 Suricata suricatta | reverse complement strand
TATTTGTTTTTTGTTTTGTTTCTTTTGAAATTGTTTCACATGTAGCTGTCGCCTGAGGGTATCTGTGGAAGGAGGTGACTGCAGGATATTACCATGTCACCATGAGTAATAAGACCCATGTCACACTTAATCCATTCATGGGTCCATTCACGTGTCAGTAGACATTGAGGTTTTAGGGACGCCATGAACATGGAAGCCCTAAAATCTTTCTGATTTCCTAATTCAGTTCTTTTGGACATAGACCCAGAAATGGGATTGCTATGTCATATGGTAGACCTAATTTTAGTTTTTTGAGGAACGTGCATACTATTTGCCATAGAGGCTGTACCACTTTTTGTTTTCATTAATAGGGCACAACATTTCTAATTTCTCCACATCCTTGTGTGCATTTTTTTAAATAGTTGTCCTGCTGGGCTTTCGTTGCTTCATTGTGGTTTTGATTTGCACTTCTCTGATTGTTAGTGATCCTGAGAATTTTTTTCATTCATGTGTCTGCCATTAGTATATCTTCTTTGGCAAAATGACTTTTGGCAAAAGATTTGGGTCATATTTTCTGCCCCCCCCCCTTTTTTTTTTTTTTGAGAGATAGAGACAGCATGAGCCGGAGAGGGTCGGAGAGAGAGGGAGACACAAAATCTGAAGCAGGCCCTAGGCTCTGAGCTAGCTCTCAGCACAGAGACCGATGCAAGGCTTGAACCCACGAACCGTGAGATCATGACCTGAGCCGAAGCCGGACGCTTAACTGACTGAGCCACCTAGGTGCCCCTCTGCCCATTTTTAACTGGT
>NW_021872540.1:0-786 GCF_006229205.1 Suricata suricatta | reverse complement strand
AAAAAAAAAAAAAAAAAAAAAAAAGGAGTTGAGTAACTTGCCCAATATCAATAACTCATATGTAATCTAACCAAGCAAAGAGTCAAATGCTTTCCTATCAGGAAAACAAACACGAAGGATACATTTTGCTTACTACAAAGAATGACACAAGCATTACCGTCAACTATGAGGTCTACCATCGCTGAGTGTATGAGTGTGGACTTACATGCATAAAAAAACACACACAGGGCAGCATCTGGAAGGCATGTGGCCTGCAGGACACAGTAGGGGTCCACTGCCTGGCGCTGACAGATGTCTTAGCCGAGAGGCCCGTGTACCCCGTCATGTCTACATGACCTTTCCTCGGACCCAGACCAAACTCCTTTTCTGAATTCTCCATTTTTGGGAATCTGGTCAAAACTGTCAACAGATTCGCATGCTGGATTAAATAGTACCATAGCTCATTATAATACTTAATTATCTATTTAACCAAAGTGACAAAAAGTTCCTACAGGCAGATACAGAAGATAACATAGTTGCGAACAAACCCTTTAGCTGTTTTAAAATGGAAACGATTTGGTTTTCTTAAGTAATCAAAGGTCTGAGAAACACAACATGAAGCCCAGGAAATCATTCTGTTAACAACATCGTGGTTCCCCAGGAAAATCATTTAAAACATAAGAAACATCTTTTTATAACTTCTAACTGAAAGCAGACCAACAATCCAAGAAAATTCATCACGCTAGTTTTACATCAGTATACTTCTGATATTAAGGTTCATCTTTTCTTTTCACTCACAAATAAATC
>NW_021872539.1:0-786 GCF_006229205.1 Suricata suricatta | reverse complement strand
CAAGTCTTAAGGAATCAAAATGAAGAAAAAATGAACCCAGTATATTTGAGAATGCTGATAAGACAACTAGTAGTAGAATCAGAAAAGAGTAACCACAAATGGCAAGGTTTCAAACAGAGAATGATTTGTAACAGTGCTGAAATCGTAAGCACAGGATTTTCAAGTTGAATGAGTTATTGGTGAACTTTAACAGAACTCTATTTAGAGTTCTAACTAAGGGCAAAACACAATGTGGAATGTATAGATTGTATTTCAAAATAGGAATTCAACTGTCTTTATTTCTTAACATTTTTCAGTTAACTGAAAGTTCAAAAATATGAGAGATTAGAAAAATGATTGAAAATTTTATAATTAACATATGAAGGAGTGAGGAGTCAGAGAAAAATTATCAATAAATGTGACAGATCCTTGGATTTGATTTTAAATATTAACAAAACTCATACTTTAAAGTTGCAAACTAATTATGTATGAAGTCCTAAGAGACAAGGTGGATGCTAACATAAAGTACTATAATTGAAGACCAGGGAGTAAATACCTTGGAGGGATGAAAAACTTAAATCACAGATAACTTACTAAAATTGTGTTGCATAGATTTTCTCTGGAAATTAAAAGATTTTCAGTTAGTCTGTGTGTAGTATCTTCTTGAGAACACCTATAAGGTAAGCCGGAGGGAGACTGTACTTTCTAAAGTATCTAAGGCATTCTGGAGTTCAATCAAAGGGAATCAAACTTTATTCAAAAGCTATATGTATCATACATTCTGCTACTTTGAAGTTCCTTAAGTAG
>NW_021872538.1:0-786 GCF_006229205.1 Suricata suricatta | reverse complement strand
CTCCAGGCGACGTTGGTGTTGAGAACAGCGCGTGTGCCCAGGTGTTGGCTTTGTGGTTTTAATTAATGATTCTCTGCAAGGTGCCAGGAGAGCGCGGCCTCCGGGAGAGCGATCGAGCAACGCGCGCTCCGCAGGGGGCGCTCGCGGCGGGCTGCAGGTGCCGAGGGGGCGCGGCCTTCGCTTTAGGTGGCGCGGGCGGTGGGGGCCTCCCCGCACTGCGTCAGGAAGCGTCTGCCGGCGTTGGCGGCTCCGGAAGCCTCCTTGGGTGAGGATTCCGCGAAGCCTCCCGCCCTGAGACTTTGAGGGAGGTCGGCCTCGGCGCCCGCTCGCGGGCGCACAAGGGCCTTTCCCGTCGTCTAGGAACGCCGCCTCCTCTCCCTGCAGCAGCCCTGCGCGGGCTGCAAGCTTAGGCGCCCGCACACCGCGGTCACGAACGCCTCCGAAATCAACGGGGGCCAGAACCCACAGGTGTTTCCCCTGCTATTTCGGGTCTACCTTTTATTCATTTTGGTTACCAAACACTGACTCTGTCTTTTTGTTTTCTCTTTATCCCTCCTCCCCTCTGTTATTTCCCTTTTCCTTTTCTACTCCTTCTTTCCCCAAGCAGGGCGCGTCCTGGACGCCTGGGATCAGGCCAGCTCCTATAGCATTTTAGCCGGGAGGTTCCAGGCAACTTACTCTTCTCGTCCTCGGCTGTAAACTAGGAGGAGCCACTGTAAGGATCTCAGAAGATTTTGTGAGGACAAAGTAAGGTAAGCATCTGTGAAGCATTAGAACGTTGCTTTA
>NW_021872537.1:0-786 GCF_006229205.1 Suricata suricatta | reverse complement strand
GAGATCAAGTGTTCAGTTTTGAAGAACTTAAGAATGAGGTGTCAATGAGACATTCAGGAGGGCACACGGACAAAAGAATCTAGAGTTCAGAGGAAAGGTCTGAGCTGGAGATGAAAACAGGCATGTCTTAACAGAATACTAGAAGCCACGGGGCTGGATAAGATCACCAAAAGAGGAAACATGGTTAGAGAAGAGATCTGAGGCTGAATCTTGAGGTCCTACAATACTAGAGATCAGAAAGATGAAATGATACCAGCAATTAACTAAGAAGTTAACCATCAAGTAAAGAAGACAGTCAGAATAATAGCATCCTGGAAGGCTAGGGAAGAAATGTCCAGAGGGAGTGGGAGAGATTAGCTGGATCAAATCTGTGGAGAGTTTAGCCAGGAGGACAACTGAGAACTGAACATCGAGTTTAACCATATTGAGATTACTTGGGATTTTATCTCCAGCAGATTTGATGCAAAGAATGGGGCAAAAATCTGACAGGTCAGTTAGAGAAAAAGTTAAAAAAAAATTAAAAAATAAAGTAAAAAACAAAAGAGAGGAGTTAGACATGATTATGATGATGATAGTGATGATAATGTAAAACGTCTTTAATGAGTTCCGATATACAGAGGAGCTGAGAAATGGGGCAACATCTAGAGAGATAAGCGGGATCAGAAGAGGATGACATTCATTGTATTAGCATGGACAAACAGCAGTAGGCTAAGCACTGATAAGAATCCCCTTTTAGAGGGTGCCTGGGTGGCTCAGTCAGTTAAGCGTCAGGCTTCAGCTCAGGTC
>NW_021872536.1:0-1616 GCF_006229205.1 Suricata suricatta | reverse complement strand
ACACACACACACACACGCACATATATACACACATATATATGTATATATCTATATATATATATGTATATCTATATATATATTCCATTTCTTACATCATCTGTATCTCAAGCTTTCTCCAAAAATAAAAATCCTTCTTTATTAAAATATTTCACATTTCCTTCTGTGATTTTTCAGTAATTAGAAAGCAAAATGAAAGATACAATTTTTGCCTATGGTAATACAGCACATACAATTACTTTTAAAACTGAAAACTTCCCCTGATTGTCATTAAGAGTGTTCTTAGTTGCAAAGCAATTTGGGGTTGTAAATACCGTCAGAATGTTTTTGTCTGTATTCTGGCTCAACTAAGTATGCAGAGCATATAGTAGTTAGAAGCTCATACTCTAAAAACAAACCACCTCAGTTTTGTGTTTCAGCTGAGTTACTAGCCATGACCTTGTGCAAGCTGTTTAATTCTCTAAGCCTCATATTTTCCATCTGTAAAATCCATTGATTCATTACAATACTTATTGAATTCCTACCATTTTCATTATTGTTATAATTACTATCATTCTGTTCAGACTCACATGAGGCATATCCTTATGTCACTGGGTTTGACTAAAATGATTATGAAGCATTCAGTTGGTTGTGGTAAAATATAAATGGCAAAACAACAGCTCAGGTGGCAAGAGTAAGGTCAACCTGAGAGCAGTGGGCCTCCTTTCAATACTACCATAGAACTCTGCCTTTCAGCGTGGTAGCATTTTTCAAAATGTTTAGCGTTTGTGAATTTATGCCCTCCTCCTCCTTGACATGAAAACAGAGACTGTATTATTCATCTCTTTATTTCCAGCTCTTAGTAAATACTATGCACAATTATGGTAGAGTTTAATGAATGGTTTTTAAGTGAGTGAATGAATGAATAATGAAGTGTAAAAAGTGAGAGCTAGGAAAAGCAATTAGACAAAATAAGAAAATAACCAAGGAAAAAAACATAAAGCTGGAGGATATGCACTGCCCTCTAGCCAACCACAGAATATCTGTAAAACAGAACTCATTTGGGAGGGAGTTCACAGGAGAGACACCTGTGTTTGAATTCTGTGCTGTAAAGTTTGGTGCAGTAGCAATCAAAGGTCAGAAATGATAAACCAGGCATAACAGGGATGCCAGAACTCTGAAGGAATTAATTCAGAAAACTGTATTTTTATCAATAATATAACAAACAACACGTACCTGGGTGGCTCGGTAGACTAAACGTCCAACTCTTGGTGTCAGCTTGGGTCATGATCTCATTGGTTGTCTAAGTTGTCAGCATGGAGCCCACTTGAGATTCTCTTTCTTCCTCTCTCTTTGTCCCTTTTCCAGTTGCACGTGTGCGTTCTCTCTCTCTCTCTCTCTCTCTCTCTCTCTCTCTCTCTCTCAAAATAAATAAATAAACTGGAAAAAAACAGGTGTTGGCAAGGATGCAGAGAATGGGGAACCCTCCTGCACTGTTTGGTGGGAATGCAAAGTAGTGTAACTACTCTGGAAAACACTATGGAGCTTCCTCAAAAGTTTAAAAATAGAACTACCTTAGGATCCCACAATTGCACTACTAGGTATCCACCCAAGGAATACAGAAATAGTAACTAAAAGGG
>NW_021872535.1:0-786 GCF_006229205.1 Suricata suricatta | reverse complement strand
TCTATCTAATTATCATCTATCTACCTACCTATCCATCCAATCATCTGTCATCTATCTATCTCTCTATCATCCATCCATATGTTTTGATCCATATCTATATGTCCATCTGCCTATCTATCTATCCATCCAAAGCTATCTGTCTTTCTATCTATCCGACTATCATCTACCAATATTTATTTATCCATATCTATCAATCATCTATCTAATAAAATTTGATTCAGCCCCAAAAAAGAAGGAAATCTTGTCATTTGCAACAACATGAATGGACCTGGAGGGCACCATGCTAACCGAAATTGGCCAGGCACAGAAACACAAGCACTCAAAGATCTCACTTACCCTTGTGGAAGCAGTGAGGGGAACGGTGATTATCAGGGGTGAGGGGGAAGGGTCAATGGGGAAGTGTGGTAAGTGCTGACCATGTCATGGATGTGTCCATTAACTTGATTGTGAATCATAGCACAACATGTACATATATTAAATCATCATGGTGCACACCCGAAGTATGTGCAATTTTTGTCAGTCATACCTCAGTAAAGCCGGGGGTAAATGAAGAAGCAAGGTAGTGAAAGGAAATCTAAACCGAGCGCATAACATACCGAGATGTGTATTATGCCCTGCACATGGAGAAGATTGGAATGTTCCAGAGAGCAAGCAGGTGTTGCAGTAGTTGAGGAAGAGGAGGCTATGTCTCAAATTAACCGTGGAAACGCTGGCACGGGGATTAAGGCAGGGGTAGAGTGCAGAGGTCACTAGGGACGTGGGATTAGCAGGACCTGGAGACCGTAC
>NW_021872534.1:0-786 GCF_006229205.1 Suricata suricatta | reverse complement strand
CTCAGTCCTCCCGCTGCTTTGCCCCTCACCCCGTGTTCAGTTGGACGAAGCCTCTGATCCCATAGACAAGATCGTCCACATATATTCCCGCCCCCAGCCAGGCAGTCAAGTTCACTCAAAGTGCTTCTCGAAGCTGTTGCCAGGTCTTAAATCCTGGCGGAGAGCCACGTGCGCGGGACTGAGAGTCAGAGGTGCCCGCCCCCCATCCCTGCTGCTGCCCAAGAGCCTGAAGACTTAGGCGACCGCGACCGCAATGGGAAGGCACATCTGACCTCTTGGTCCTGGTTCCCACCCGCCCACCTAGGTTCGCAATTATCTTTCTTTCTCGGTGCAGACCACAAACCCGAAACCGCTTGTGTGTGTGTGTGTGTGTGTGTTTTTTTTTTCTTTTTCCTTTGCTGGGACCAAGTACAACACTGCTTGACTCTGTATTTCTTCCCTGGCAGGCAGGTGGAGGCGAATGCGCCTCACCTCCACCCTGTCCCCAGTTTGGCATTAATCCACGCATCTTAACTTGCAGGCAGAGCATCTGCCACTTTAATCCTGAAAATCAAGGCATCTGAGGTTCAGATCCCCGAACCTGCCGAAGTGAGGTCCACCGCGGCAGATTCGCTCTCAGGACAGCCTCCTCCTCCCCACCCCACGCTGTGGAAATTCACCCACGGGGCCGCCTCGCTCTCCCACAGCCTGGCGGCGTGGGTGAAAAGGGGGAGCAAATGCCCCCCGCAGACAGGCCCTGCGGTGCCCGCGGCTCTCAGGACGCGCAGCGGGACCCTGCAAAGCCGG
>NW_021872533.1:0-786 GCF_006229205.1 Suricata suricatta | reverse complement strand
TTGTGGAAACTGTTCCAAATACCAACCAAGTAGGAAGCTGCTGTCAGTGGAGGACACTCATGTAACACCCAGGAGGAGGTTGTAGGTGGAAATAAGGTAACAATCTCCCCATTTTCCTCCCACCAGTGGAAGAGTTTCCTGGGAACCACAGAGCAGGGTAGAGCATGTCCTTGTGTGTGGGGTTTTTGGTCTGTTCTACATCTGAATCTCAGGGATGGGAAGCCTGCCAAAGAGGGTATGATGTCTGGTGTCGTGAAAGTTTCTTTTCAGATAAGGCCAGAGAGAGGGAGAGGTGGAGGGCAGGGGAGATGGAGCCGTCGGGGCAGGAGCGAGGCCCTGTGTCTCAGCAGATGCAGGCACTTGGGATGTCCTGACTGAAATGAGGCCCAAACTCAGAGGAAGCGATTGGTGGAAGAGAACCTTGGGTACTGTGGCTCCCAAGTACCCTGAAGCCCAGCACTGTGTGTGGGAACACAGGAACCAAAAGAGAAATCCAACCTCATGGCTGCTCTCAAAAGGGAAAGACCACAGTTCGGATGCTGTGCATAAAACACTGGGAGATCTTTTGTTTTATGAAGAAAGGGGACATTTAGATGATTAGATTCTGGTGCATCCTCCCTGTTTGGAAATGTCAGATGATCTCTTTGCTGGATCATTCGAGTGTTCCCATTGGCTTTTACCCCATGACTCACCTTCAAGAAACTTGGCCTGTGATGTGTGTGCCCGTGTCTGTGTGTGGAGATGTGTCCCAGTGAGTGGATGTCGTTAACCCATAGGGCTATGCAA
>NW_021872532.1:0-786 GCF_006229205.1 Suricata suricatta | reverse complement strand
GTCAGTGTAGCACCAGACTCTTGACTTTGGCTCAGGTCATGATCTCTTGCTTTGCAGGATCGAGCCCCACATTGGGCTCAGTGCTGACAGTGTGGATTTCTCTCACTTCCTCTCTCTCTCTCTCTCTGCCCCTCCCTACTTTTGTGTTCTCTCTATCTCACAGAAAATAAGTAAATATTAAAAAATTTAGTCTATATACATTTAAAGTTACTGATAGGTATGCACTTATTGCCATGTTCTTGTTTTCTGGCTGTTTTTGTAGTTGATATCTGCTTATTCTTTTTCTTTCTGATTGGTAACTTTATATTTAGATTCCTTTCTCATTTTCATCTCTGAATTTGCTAGAAGTTTTTGCATTATAGTTTCCATGAAGTTCACATGTATCATCTTATGTGTATAATGGTTTATCTTAAGTTGATAGCAACTTTAATTTGAACACCCTCTAAAAATTTACGTTTTTACTCCCCCCCAATGATTCCTGCTGTCATATCTTCTTCTATATATCCCTTAACTAACTGTTGTAGTTTTATCACTTTTATCTTTAATCATCCGACTAGCTTTATAAATGATTAATTCACTGCCTTCACTACATATTTGCCTTTTCTACTGAGATTTTTTACTTTTCTATGTTTTTTTGTTATTCGTGCCATTTCTTTTCAGCTTAAATAACACCCTTTAATATTTTTGTGAGGATGGTTTAGTGGTGATGAACTACTTTACCTTTGTTGTCTGGAAAACTTATTTGTTTTTTCTATGCTGATCAGCTTGCTGGGGAGAATGTCTAGG
>NW_021872531.1:0-786 GCF_006229205.1 Suricata suricatta | reverse complement strand
CTTCACCAGAGCAGTGGATTCGTGCCGAGAGCAAGGGCTGAGTAGGGTTGATATGGGGTTTGGGAAGGGGGAATTACAAGAAATTGTAACATAGGTACAGTGATCCAGTCATAATGGTACAACAGTATTGGCAGCAACTTTAACCATACACATTGTTCAGAGCGTTCGTTACTTTTGGTGGGACCCAATCACAATATTTAGAGTAGTTTTGAAATTAACCAATTACAGAGCGAGTCCAGGGATTTGTTCAGCGACTAACGGGTTAACTTTAACATTAGGTAACAGGGTCCTATCTAAAGTTCCTATCTGTAGGCCTCACCTTTAGGAATGTGGGGAGAGGTAGCTGGCCTTTCCTGATTGGATACCACAAGGTGTTCTCTCCTGCTCTAGGCAATGTGTAACTGCCTAATAGTTTTGGGGAAACTGAAACTTAGGCCTTCTAGTTCAGAGGGGAAACTTAAAGCCTGTCATGGTGTCTGTTTGGTTTAGCCTTACACTCTATATACAAGACTTGATTTTAAAATTGCATTACAAAATTTATGGATCAATCTGAGGAATAATCTTTTATAGATAAAGATTTAAAATAACTGACAGAAAAAGTATAAAGTGTTTGTGTATTGCCCAATTACTACAAATGAAGATTCCTCATAGAGTTCAGATACCATTTCTCCATGTTCTTTATTGTCAAATGAGTTGTTCCTGGTTAATTTCATGTCCCACAGGGGAAAAGATAGCAAAACTATTATTACAATACCATGGCTCTTTGGAAACTGCTAGTATTTTTTT
>NW_021872530.1:0-786 GCF_006229205.1 Suricata suricatta | reverse complement strand
CCCGACTTTCTCGAGGGTTTTTATTAAGAAGGGTTGTTGTATTCTGTCAAATGCTTCTTCTGCATCTATCGACAGGATCATATGGGTTTTTTTCTTTTCTTTTGTTAATGTGATGTATCACATTGATGGGTTTGCAAATATTGAACCAGCCTTGTATCCCAGGAATGAATCCCACTTGATCATAATGGACAATTCTTTTGATATGCTGTTGAATTCAATTTGCTAGTATCTTGTTGAGTATTTTTGCATCTGTATTCATTAAGGATATTGGCCTGTAGTGCTCTTTGTTGGGTCTCTGTCTGGCATAGGAATCAAAGTGATATTTGCTTCGTAGAATGCATCCAGAAGTCTTCCTTTCATTTCTATTTTTTGGAATAACTTGAAAGGGTCAGTGTTAACTCTGCTTTAATGTCTGGTAGAATTCCCCTGGGAATCTATTCTGCCCTGGGCTTTTATTCGTTGGGAGATTTTTGATAACTGATTTGATTTCTTCACTGGTTATGGGTGTGTTCAGATTTTATATTTAAATTTAGGAATTTGTCCATTTCTTCTAGATTGTCCAGTTGTTGGCATATAATTTTTCGTAGTAATCTATGATGGTTGCTTGTATTTCTGAGGGATCTGTTTTAATAGATCCATTTTTCTTCATGATTTTGTCTATTTGAGTGTTCTCTCTTTTCTTTCTGAGGAGCCTAGCTAGAGGTTTATCAATTTTGTTTATTTTTTTAAAAAACCAACTCGGATTCATTGATCTGTTCAATTGTTTTTGTGGATTCTATCTTGTTT
>NW_021872529.1:0-786 GCF_006229205.1 Suricata suricatta | reverse complement strand
CACTTCTGTATCCCTTGGGGAAATCCCTAGAAATGCTATTGCTGGGTCATAAGGGAGTTCTATGATAGTTTTTTGAGGAACCTCCACACTGTTTTCCGGAGTGGCTGCACCAGTTTACATTCCCACCAACAGTGTAGGAGGGTACCCGTCTCTCCACACCCTCGCCAGCATCTATAGTCTTGATTTGTACATTTTAGCCACTCTGACTGGTGTGAGGTGGTATCTCAGTGTGGTTTTGATTTGTGTTTCCCTGATGATGAGTGATGTTGAGCATCGTTTCATGCGCCTGTAGGCCATCTGGATGTCCTCTTGGGAGAAGTGTCTGTTCATGTCTTCTGCCCATTTCTTCACTAGATTATTTGTTTTGTGGATGTGGAGTTTGGTGAATTCTTTGTAGATTTTAGATACTAGCCCTTTATCTGATATGTCATTTGCAACTATCTTTTCCCATTCTGTCAGTTGCCTATTAGTTTTCTTGATTGTTTCCTTTGCAGTGCAGAAGTTTTTATCTTGATAAGGTCCCAAGAGTTCAGTTTTGCTTTCATTTCCCTTGCTTTTGGGGAAGTGTTGAGTATGAAACTCCTGCGGTTGAAGTCTAGGAGGTTTTTTCCTACTTTCTTCTCAAGGATTTTGATGGTTTCCTGTCTCACATGTAGGTCCTTCAGCCATTTTGAGTTAATTTTTGTGTATGGTGTAAGAGAGTGGTCTAGTTTCATTCTTCTGCATGTTGCTGTTCAGTTCTCCCAGCACCACCTGCTAAAGAGGCAGTCTTTTTTCCATCAGATA
>NW_021872528.1:0-786 GCF_006229205.1 Suricata suricatta | reverse complement strand
CTGGAGCTGCAGATAGAAAGGGAGGTGTCAGAGCCAGGTCACATCCATTTCCCCTCCTAGCTCTCCCCTCTTTTTTGTTCTACCCAGTCGAGGCTTTGTCACCTGGACAACAGCACAGAACTCTTCCTTGTTTATGTGTTCATCTTGGTTGCTGCCTCCTCCACTCTTTCCGTCAAAGTCAATTTTTTTTTCCAAGCCTGGGTTAATTGAATACACTCCTCCCTAGCTCAGGCATTCCCTGGCTCCTCAACATCCACATTATCTGGTCTGGCCCCTAAGCCTGGCATTCTAGAACTCTGTGACCAGTAGTCGCTCCAGCTTCGTCCCGTTCTGTTCCAGCAGTTCCTCCAAGGTTTCTGCTTCACTCAAACACCACACCCCATCCAACAATTTGTGTGGGAGTGCCCAGCCTTCCCTCTCAATCTTGCCACTACTCTATCTCTCCTCAGACCTCCTCTGGCCCTTCGTTTCCAGACTCATTATAAAAATTTAGCCACAAAGGACAACTAGTGAAGTCATCCAGGCTCCGGATTTAGACTGGAGGCACAGACAAGATCTCCCTCCAGCCTAGGCTCTTATCACCTATGTATATCCTGCCCACCTCTGCAGATTGCAGGGGCCTGGCTACAAAGCTCTGGGAGGGGAGTGAGGAGACCTGGGCGTGGCACTTGATATACTGCATGCCCTGGCACTCTCAGGGCCTCAGTTTCCTTGTCTCTTAACACCAGGGCACTGGGCATTTCCTGCTCAGCACAGAGTCTGACGATTCACTGAGCAACCATCAAC
>NW_021872527.1:0-786 GCF_006229205.1 Suricata suricatta | reverse complement strand
TGGGGTTATACATAGGGGTTATTCACTTCTCTCTCTTCTTCTAGTCTCTAGCTAGTGTTCCTGCAAGGCCAAGTATGACTAGAATCCAGAGAATGAACAAGGGAGGTCATTAAGCTAATTCTTATCGATCTGCTTCCTATGCAGAGAGCAAGTTGGATAAGGCTGGAGAATAGATCTGGAAGGCCAAACAGATGGTCACCAATATATTCTAGTTTCCAGTTGCCTGCCCAACCTGAATTTAAAGGTTTTATAGGAAAATAACATAATGAGCTCTGGCTAATCTGTCACTACCCAGCTCTAGGACCTTTTGCTGAATTCAATGGTTCTGTCTCTATACTAGGTGTAGAGCCATTTTTAAAGATGAGGAAGATGTGTGGTTTCACTGGTCTTACCATCATCTAGAATTTTTATGTGATTGCAGTTATAACTCTTCACCCTATTATGTAGTCCCATCAATATGTGATTTCACCAAGGAAATGGGTTATTCTCTCAGTAGACCCTTACATTAACATTTGGTCACTAAAGTGAAAGTTCCATGAGGGAAGGATTAATATTAGATATATTTTCCCATGTTTAACCTCCTGTCTCAGTAAGGAGTCAATAAATCTTTTTAAATAAAAATCAATATGAGGTGGAGCCAAAATGGCGGAGAAGAAGGGAGCTCTGTAAACTCCCTCCGCACCGTTTTTCGAACTGAGAGGGATATTACGTTCAACTGAGAGAGCGGAAGGAGAAAATACGAACTCCAGAAGGAATAGAACCTCAAGGATACCTGAGTGAGTGGGG
>NW_021872526.1:0-786 GCF_006229205.1 Suricata suricatta | reverse complement strand
TGGCAATGAGAAAGAATGAAATCTGGCCATTTGTAGCAAAGTGGATGGACCTCAAGGGTGTCATGCTAAGTGAAATAAGTCAGGCAGAGAAGGACAGATACCATATGTTTGCACTCATAGGTCTAACAGGAGAAACCTAACAGAGGACCATAGGGAGGGGGAGGGGGAAAGAGAGTTGGGGAGAGAGAGGGACACAAACTATGAGAGACTACTGAATACTGAAAACAAATGAGGACTGAAGGTGGAGGGGGAAGGGGGAAATGGGGTAATGGTCATGGAGGGGGGACTTGTGGGAAGAAGCACCAGGTGTTATATGGATACCAATTTGACAATAAACTATTATAAATTTAAAAAAAATTAAAAAAATAAAAGCTTTCCAAAGTTAAAGAAAAAAAAGAGTGAAAGAGTTCAGGACATTCTCAGGCTTCTAAAATGAATACCGGGTATGTGGTTATCATTTATACAAAGTGGGTGTGGTGTCTTAGATGGGAAATGCAACTCTATTGAGTTTGAGGTGTTGGGGACATTCATCAGAAGCTACCAAAAGTCAAGAGTAAGCTCAGGTAGGGCCAGAGATGCAGGAGTCAGTATTAAAAATAATAATCACTGCCATTTGTTGAGGGCTGGTTGTATGCCAAGTATTGCACAAAACACTTCATCTCATAGGGTTATTATAAAAACTTCCTAAACATACAGCATATTTGTTTCAAGTTGGATCTTTGTTCCTCCCACTCATTTAAGTTATTGTAAAGTAGAATGTTAATGAGGAAAGAAGGTACCTCGTAG
>NW_021872525.1:0-1616 GCF_006229205.1 Suricata suricatta | reverse complement strand
GTGCCTGGCAGAAAAAAGAGAATAGACTCTTCCAGATGTTTGTGCCCACTCTCTGGGAGCCCAGGGTGAGCACTGGCAAGGAGAAGATGGCAGCACAAGACGTTCAGTCGTGACAGTGACAGGAAGCGTGCTAGGTGGTCAGAAAGGAGAAGCCACATTAGGGTGAAGAAGTCCAGGAAAGCTTCATGGAGGTGATCAAATTAGAGCTGAGCTTCAGAGACCCGGGTGGACTTTGGATAACCATGTGGGTATAGGATGTGTGAGCAAAGGCAAAAACCTAGAAAGAATAAGGGCTCACTGAGGACCGTGCTGTAGACCAGTCTGTCATGAGTGGGGGGCCCCAGAAGCAGGTGGGGCCCAGGCCAGAGAGGGCCAAAGGCTTCTGTTTCTGCGGGTTGCCCCAGGCCTGTGTCATGTTTAAGATTCCGGATTTCTGAAAATGGAGGTCCTGGGGCTCCTTTTAAGCATGTTTGTTTATACTGCCCGAGCGCCCCTGAAAATGGGTCCATTGTCATCTTCTGTGTCTATAAAGAAGCTGCATGGCCTGTTCTGTGTCAGTTTAACAATTGTTCTTGTGTTCAGGGTCTCAACTCTGAAAACGGAGTTCCTGCCCCTGCTGAGTGTGTCGTTTGTCTCGGAGAACAGCGTGGTAGCTGCTGTAAGTTTCCGCCTCATTTCCCCTGGTGGCACACTGCACGTACTTCTCCGGACGGGAGCAGCGCGGGCTCTGTGACTTGCTGCACTCACCCAGACCAGCGCAGCCTTTGAGAACAGTTGGCCTAAGGGTGGGAGACGCCTGTGGCGGTGACCGTTCTGCTCGGGGGCTTGTAGGTGGATCTGCTCAGGGCATGACTAATGTCTTGTTTCAGGGCCATGACTGCTGCCCGATGCTCTTTAACTACGATGACCGTGGCTGCTTGACCTTCGTCTCCAAACTAGACATTCCAAAACAGAGCATCCAGCGCAACATGTCTGCCATGGAGCGCTTCCGCAACATGGACAAGAGAGCCACGACTGAGGACCGCAACACGGCCTTGGAGACGCTGCACCAGAATAGCATCACGTAGGTACCATCCAGCCACCTGCGTGTCCCTGGAAGCCACCTATAGCCAGGGCCCTGATCATCTGTACAGAAGCATTTAGGTGACCAAGATACTTTTCTGCCTCCTTATTTCCTGGCTGGGTCTCTGTGAAGTTGGGTGCGCTGTGTGTCCAGACATTCCTTCAGGAACAAGAGCAGGGACAAGTCTGTGGCCTCCCGACTGTGGGCTCTTATTATCAGCTTGTGACAGTGAACCGCCCCCACCTAGTCGTTCTGTTCTTTGAGGTGCAGATAGCAGGAGGCACCCCCCGCCCCTCAGGAGGTGCACCAGTCTCCCTACCACCACGGTGTGAGCTGGCTCCTCCTGGGGTCGCATTCCTGGACCCTGATGAGAATGAGAGGAGACCTTCCTGAACGTCCCATTTCTCTCCTAGTGAGCACAGGGCGGGATCACTGTTCATCCGCTGTTTGCAAAGGTAACTCTGGCTGTCATTCCAGCCGGGATTTCCAATCATGCACACTGGTCAAAAGATCATTTAGTGAAAGAAATAGTTATTTGATATCATATGGTAAA
>NW_021872524.1:0-787 GCF_006229205.1 Suricata suricatta | reverse complement strand
TTGGCATCTCAAAGTCCTTCTGGAAACCTCCCTTTGGCTGTTCCCTCCCCCAACTCCTTAGCAGGGGAGCAGTGGGTCTCCTCCAGCCCAGGGCAGCTCTCTCTGCCGGGGGTCCTGTCCTGGTGCTTTAATACAATCACCTTGGTTTGCACCAGGAACGTCTCAGGAATCCTTGGCTGTCAGCTCAGCTCCGAACCCCATCACATGGGTCGCTCAGTTGGTGTCGCAGAATTGGTTGATGGGTGGAACCCATCGGCTGTTGGAAGTCAAATGCCAAGAGTAGAGAAGACACACACAGAAGTGAGTGTGTCCTCTACACATTCTAGAAAACAACTGACCTGTATTCAAAACTGTCAGCATCACAGGGGCGCACCTGCCTGACTCAGTCGGTTGGGCATCCAACTTTTGATTTCATGGTTTGTGGGATCGATCCCCGTGTCGGGCTCTGGGCTGACAGCGTGAGCCTGCTTGGGATCGTCTCTCTCACTCTATTTGCCCCTCTCCTGCTTTTGCTTTCTCTCTCTCTCTCTCTTTCTCCCTCAAAACAAATAAATCTTTAAAAAATCAGTGGCACAGGGGCACCTGGCTGGCTCAAGTTGGTGGGACGTGGGGCTCTTGACCTTGGGGTTGTGAGCTCAAGCCCCACATTGGGTGTAGATGTTACTAAAAATTAATTTAAAATAAACTTAAAAGAATTTTTAGGGGTGTCTGGGTGACTCAGTGGGTTAAGTGTCTGACTTTGGCTCCCATCATGATCTCACGAGCCCACGTTGGGCTCCGTGCTGAC
>NW_021872523.1:0-787 GCF_006229205.1 Suricata suricatta | reverse complement strand
GAGGAAGCGAGTGCCCAAGATCATCCTATTACGGAATGGCAAATCCAGTTTGCTCCAGCGGTGCATCTCGAGGGTTCATATCCTCAAACAGTATGCCTCAAACCACATAGTCTCTAGTGGAAACTTTTTCTTTTACAAATATGAACCAATTCTTGTAGGCATTTTGAGTTTTTAGTCTTTTGTAGCAGAGTTTGTTATTATCAATATCAAAGTCTCTATTTTACCCTAGTATAATATGCTAGAAACTACTTAATATAATTTTGAGTTGTTTTATGTCACTATAATATTACAATTTTATATCTTTATTTTATTAGGCTCAAATATCACTTAGGTTCAGAATGATAACTTAGAGTCTAAGTCTAAGTAACTATAAATCAGAAACCTGCAATGATTTGAATCTTTCCAATGCTCGAAGGATATGTATACACACACACACACATACACGCACATGCACCAACCATTGCTATCACTGTATCTGTTCCTCATGTTAGCTGGATGTATGTATATATCAAATGTATGTGAGTCTATATACACATATGTATATGCATATATATTAATATGTGTGCAGCTTTGCATATATTTATATATACAACATCTATACATATATTTTATATACTTATATCAAGTATATACAGATATACTTCACCTACTTGTAGTATCAATGATGGCCTATTTTCTTATATGTTGATAAAATGCACAGCATACAAGTATTTTTTTTCTTTTCTTATTGATGTCCAAATAATTTGGTCCCACTGTATATTCAAATGTGTTAGAGGAATTAGTAGAT
>NW_021872522.1:0-787 GCF_006229205.1 Suricata suricatta | reverse complement strand
TTAAATTATGTACAATAGACAGTTGGCTTCACAGTTATAGAGCTAGAATAAAGATTTCATATAAAGACAAAAAGAAAAAAAAAGACTTTGTAGATATAATCAAATTAAGGAAATGAGATGATCCTGGTGTGAGGTAGGCACTATACCCTCTGAGCAGAATCCTTATGAGACAGAACAGTAAGAGGAAGTTTAAAAAATAGATAAAGACACTGAAAAATAACATCATTTGAAGGTGGAGATGAGACAGGAGTGCCACAACCAATGACAAGGGAAGGTCAAAGGCCACCCTATGCTAGAGGAAGCAAAGAATGATTCTCCCTTAGAGCTTTTAGAGGGAGTGAAGAGAGGTTGACAGCACTGTGACTTTAGACTCTGGATTCTAGAGCTGTGAGAGATTCCAGTTTTGTTTCTTTAAGCCACTCAGTTGTGGTATTTTGTTACAGTACAACTAGGAAAGTAATGCACCAAGTAAGTAGTCCCTTCATTAAAGGGCCTCTCAAAATCCTCTGGAATAAATTCTATCTCTTTCTCAGCAGTAATTTCACATTTTTCTTTGGAAAAAAATCAGAACACTTTTTCTTTCATTTTAAAAACTGTATCAATGAAAACTCATCTTATAGAAATAATATTTGTCCAAGAATGATTATTGCCTGTGTTTGGTTAAGAGTTTTTATTAAATATGTTTGCTTAAGAGGGTTTTTTTCATAGTCCAAAAAAAAGCAGGAAGCAAAGGAAGGTGCCCTCAGTTGGAACGCAGTAAGACACTGGAGGACATCAATGCCATTTA
>NW_021872521.1:0-787 GCF_006229205.1 Suricata suricatta | reverse complement strand
GGCATTTGAAACTTTTGATTTTACACTTAATGCTTTGGGGTACGACTTATGCTTTGTCTAAGATGATCTTCATCCATGCTTTTGCTTTATTACTGTTTTCAATGAATGAGTTAAACCTACTCATTTGACTAGTGCCACTCAAGCTTATATTATTTACTTTAATTTTGGCTTTAAAAATTTTTGCAGTATTTCTCTGCATTTCCATTTCTCCTTTGTACTTTTCTTTAAGTCAAATACTGACAGGGTGGGGGTGAATAAAACAAAACGTTATCCATTACCATAGAGGACATGCCACTCTTGCAAAGGAAATATTGTCCAGAAAATAGTAATTATGGTATGGCTGAAGTAAGTACCTCCTATGTGCAGAGTGCCATGGGAAAATACAGTGGTCAAAATCAATTTTAACTCAGAGTGTTGAAACACATATTTACCACCAATCTTTTTTTTTTAGTCTTAAAACTAGAATTACAGTATCAAGATATTCTAAGAGTAGTTAAGAAATACCAGTAGCCAGACTTTCTCAGAAGAGAAATAGTTTGTCTCATGAAATCATTAGTTTGTTACATACCTATTTCCTCATTGTAATAAACCAATGGCATGCTGAATAACAAATCCTTGAGAATGAAACTCAGTTATAAAAATCATGTGAAATCAATCTGTATGAGTATTTTAATCACATATTGCCAAAATCTTAGCATATAACTTAGTACACAACTTCTCTCTTTCCCAAAAGTTGAAGAGCTATCTCAAATGTATGTCTTAAATGTACAGATATAGGTGTGGGTTA
>NW_021872520.1:0-787 GCF_006229205.1 Suricata suricatta | reverse complement strand
TCGAACCCTGCATTGGGCTCTGTGCTGACAGCTCAGATCCTGGAGCCTGCTTCTGATTCTGTGTGTCCCTCTCTCTCTGCCCCTCCCTTGCTCATGATTTATCTCTCTCTGTCTCTCAAAAATAAATAAATGTTAAAAAAAAGTTAAAAAAAATAAAATGTCCATAATACCCAGAAATATACAGATTTCAGGAAATGACTATCAAAATACAAATAGCATTTTTCACAGATCTAGAACAAATAAATCTAATATTTGTATAGAATACAAAAAACTCCAAGTAGCCAAAACAATCTTGAGAAAAGGACAAATTGAAATTATCACAATTCTTGATTTCAAAATATCCTACAAAGCTATCATTTATAATAAAAATATTATGGAACTGGCACAACAACAGACACATAGGTTGATGACATAAAATAGAGAGCCCAGAAAATAACCTCATAATTACATGATCAATTAATTTCTGACAAAGGAGGCAAAAATAGGAGATACGCAACCTTTTTGATAAGTGGTCCTGGGAAAACTGAACGTCTACATACAGAAGAATGAAACTGGACCATTTTCTTACACCATACATAAAAATGAACTCAAAATGGATTAAAGACCTAAATATGAGACCTGAAACTATAAAACTCGTTAAGGAAAAGGTAGGCAGTAATCTCTTGGACATTGGCCTCAGCAACATGCGTATGTATAGGTCTCTTTAGGCAAGGGAAATAAGAGCAAAAATGAACTATTGGGACTACATCAATTGAAATGGCTTTGGCACAATGATGGAAAGCATCAA
>NW_021872519.1:0-787 GCF_006229205.1 Suricata suricatta | reverse complement strand
ATGAGGAGGGTGGGGGAGGAGGCCGGAGAAGGCCAGTCTAAGTTAGAGAAGACTCCAGCCATTTTTATAGGGCTGCGCGGCGAATCCGACAGTATCATTACCAGCTAAGCCTGGTCTGGACTGGGCGGAGTTGTATACATCTATTGGTTAATTCCATAAACACTGGCTGGGCGTCCTTCATGTGCCAGGCCCCAGGCCAGGTTCTAGGGCGGGCATGACGGCTCCCATCCCTCTCACTAATGGAGAAAGGACAATGTGACGGAGTCATCACATCCACCCTCAGTCTTTCAGTAAATATTCGTTCAGAACCTACCACGTGACCTCAAGGAGCCCACGGTCCAGAAAAAATAGTCCCTAAGCAAGTGCTGTCCAGAGGTGGGTGCCCCGATGGGGATGATCGTGTGACCCTCTTGGACACAGACATTCGAGTTCAGAAGCACGGAGGAAGCCAGAGCTAAGTCATGGAGGACAAGGACGGGGGTTCAGCTGGCAGACAGGTGGGGAAGGAGGGCATTCTGGGGAAAGGGCAGCACCGGGGAAAAAGTGGGGAGCAGGTGAGAGACCGGGGTGTGTAGAGAACCGCAAGTAGCATATGGAGGCTGCTGAGGTGGGTGTATGCACACATGTGTGTAAGAGTGTGTGCACGTGTATGTGTTTGAGCGAGTATTGTGGGCATGCATTTGTGAGAGTGTGTATTTGTGTGTGAGAGTGTGTGTGTGCATGTACGTGAGAGAATGTATGCATATGTGTGAGCATGTGCATGTGTGTGTGCATTTGTGTGAATGTG
>NW_021872518.1:0-787 GCF_006229205.1 Suricata suricatta | reverse complement strand
CCCTGGGCCGTCGGGCAGGGACCTTGGGTGTGAGCGAGGAGGGAGCGGGCCCCCGTGATACGCAGCTGGCGGTGGGTGCCCACCTCACACTCAGTGGCACAGCCATGAGACTCGGAGCCCCATCCGAGGGGAAGCCACGCTCTGACTAAGGGAGTCTAGACCTCCGCACCCTTGCATCTGCCCCGGTGCGCCCCAGGGAAGCCTGCGGGGGCACCACCCCCATGGCCCAGGTCACGGAGTCTAGCCAGCTCTGCTCGGCCCCCAGCGGTTGGCCAGTCTTCCTAACGCCCCCACCGACGCCCGGCGTGGAAGCCGGGACACGTCCGCTGAGACGTGTGGTGACTACACGGGATGTCATCCGGCCTCCAGGGAGCTCAGAGGACATGACCTTGGCCTACGACTCATCAGGCGCGGGGTCTGGTTGTGGTGAAGATCAGGAAGAATAAAAACGAAGGCCAAACGAAGCCCGAGCACAGGTGGTAGACAGCAGGCCGGTCCCTCAAGACAAAGGCACAATGAGCGGTTGGCCGGCGCGTAGCGTGCAGACGCTGTGCCAGACGCTGTGCCAAGCTGGGAGGCACCTTCTGGCGGGAGCCACACATCCGTCCTACATGGGGTCGACGACAGGACTCGTGGGCACCCACCGTGCGCCACCGCCTGCTTTCGGTCCCATCGGGGCCAGAACAGAACAAAGGACACAGTACCCCCTTTCGTGGGCACGTGCCGGGCGGTGCAAGGGGAGGGGGTAAATCCAACCTGAAATGAGGCTGCGGCACCAGAAATCCAC
>NW_021872517.1:0-787 GCF_006229205.1 Suricata suricatta | reverse complement strand
TTTGGATGGGGCACCTGGGTGGTTGAGCATTTAACTTCGGCTCAGGTCATGATCTCACGGTCTGTAGGTTCAAACCCCACATCAGGCTCTATGCTGACAGCTCAGAGCCTGGAGCCTGCTTCGGATTCTGTCTCTCCCTCTATGTGCCCCTCCCCTGCTTGTGCTCTGTTTCTGTTTCTCTCTCTCTCTCTCTCTCTCTGTCTCTCTCTCTCCTCCCTCTCCTCCCCTCTCCTCTCTCAAAAATAAATATTTTTTAAAAATTAAAAAAAAATTTGGAGACTTTAATGAAATCTGAACTTTTATTATTAAAAATGTATAGCAAAAATGAGAATCATCTTTAAAAAAAATCCTTAGGGTAGAAAACACTAAAGATAAAACAGACTGAAGCCCACATTCCTTCCACCTTCACCCCAACATACAAAGAAAACCATGAACTTGGATGTTCTTACTATGTTATTTCAATTTGTCAAGAGAAAAACTAAAAGAGAGAAAGAAAGAGATTCTCAAGTGCTTGCTGAGACCATGCAGTGGGCTAGGTAGGGATACGAATGCGTGTATGTGTGCACACCCACACCCACACACCCACACACCTCTTAGTATCATTCCTGCAGCTGACAGGAGTGAAACGGAGTGCAGTGGTCAAGGTCCTGGGGCCAGTGATGGGGGGGACAGAAAAGGAAACAGAGGTCAGTCCAGAAGCCCACACCCGTAGTCCTGTGGTTGTTACATTGTGGCCCCAGGCTCCACCTGGGCTCCTGCTCACACACAAATCCTGCAGCCTAGACAC
>NW_021872516.1:0-787 GCF_006229205.1 Suricata suricatta | reverse complement strand
TAATTAAACATTGAAAAATTATTAAGCAGCTTTAAGTGGATGTAAGAACTTTAAATCTCTATAGAACTTAACATAAGAAATGGTTATAAATATATTCTGGTTGGGAAAAAAATGAAGTGTAATTTAAACTATAGGCATGTTTGGAAAAGATAATGTTTTTTCCTTGAATTATTTTCATGTATTCTTTGTTTAATTTAAGAGGATTTACTCACTTTAAAAGGAAAATGGGAACTGTCTTCTATTAATTTTATCAAGCAGTGTCTTGTTTTTAACCTTTTATATTTTATCCAAATTCGCCTAATGTAAGAGATCTGTGTCTCACTTTGCTGTCATTAGGAATTGTGACTCCAATCTTTCTTAAAATACCCCCCCTCTTTACTTTTTGCTGTGTGAGTAAAGCATTCAGCTGTTGGGAAATTAGAATAAAGAAAGTCTACCACAACTTAATGGATGTGGTTCTGAAGACAGATAGAGTTAAACATTTGGGGGAATGGTGTTGGTATCTTTTAACTACACCAGTAAAGATTTTATCTTTGAAAAACGATGTGTTAATATTTTATTGGTGAAGTCTGGCCTGAATAGAATGTCTTATCTCCCAGCCCCGAACCCCACATCCTTCCCACGCCTCCAAGATCACTATTGCTTGAGATTTTATTGCGCTGTTTGTTCATTTTCCAGATAAACGTTAAGAATTTAGAATCTGAAATAAAGAAGTAATTACATCACAGCAGTTTTTAAGGAACTATGGAGAGATTTGAAATTGAGCAAACAATCTTCTGTTTTCTTC
>NW_021872515.1:0-787 GCF_006229205.1 Suricata suricatta | reverse complement strand
TGAAAATTTTTTAATCCCAAGAACTCTTCTGTCAACTCCTGAAATGAAAGGCTGAGGTGGATATGTGGTATATGTAAGGTGGTGAGATATACAGATGATTAGTGGCAGAAGGAAAAAAAAATCTTATTAGAGCATTGAAATCTGCTAAAATTTTTTAAACAGGGCTTGGATTTAGGGGAATAAATTGCATGTTAGGGTTTAAATAAGAGTTTTAAATTTCCATGTCCTTCTCTCTCCATGTACTTATCTTGTCTCACTGATAAGATTTAAAAAACTCTGAAGGGAAAAGAACAACTCTTTTATATATTCTGTATATCTCCAATGCCCCCAAATGGGGATGATAGTAACAGCTATCATTTATTCACTACTCTGCCCTATACTTTTTCCGAGATACTGTACATAATCATCATAAATACAGAATTTCTATGAGGTGAATATTGTTATGCTCAGTTTACTAAAGTTGAAACTAAGGCTCAGAGAAGTTAAGTGCAAAGTGTGCAGTGAGGCTAGGATTTGTATCAAGTTTGAGCAAAGTCTACTGTTGCCAACCCCTGAACTATAGTCTGCATGAAGTAACAGGTCAGTAAGGAACCTGGTAGGGGACCCAGATCCTGGGTCCTGTCTTCTGTATTCAAAGCCTCCAGCTTCTGCAGTTTTTCGTGAATTTCACTGGTATTTGCTTTTGGGTCTCAAGTTGAACAGAAATTCAGCATCAAATGATGCCCCCAAGAAATCCTTCCTATTAGCTGTGTTTTTCCCTTGGAAAAACATTCTCTCAATCTCTGAT
>NW_021872514.1:0-1616 GCF_006229205.1 Suricata suricatta | reverse complement strand
GAAGACGGCGGAAGAGGCCACAGCCAAGAAGTTCCCGGGGCCTCTCTAAAGGGGCAGAGGCAAGGAACAGACATTCTCCCAGAGCCTCCAAAGCGAGTGCAGCCCTACCAGCACCCATTGCTTTCAGTCCACAGGACTCCTCTTGGACTCTGCCTTACAAAACTATAAGATAGTACATTTTTGTTTTGTGGTTTTCTTTAATTTTTAAAAATTTTTTAGAGTTTATTTATTTATTTTGAGAGAGAGAGAGACAGCATAAGCAGGGAAGGAGCAGAGACAGAGGGACAGAGAAAGAGAATCCCAACCTGGCTTCACACCGTTAGCGCAAAGCCTGATGCAGGGATTGAACCCATAAACCGTGAGGTCATGAACTGAGCCAAAACCGAGAATCAGATGTTTAACCTACTGAGCCACGCAGGTGCCCCCATTTTTGTTATTTTTGATACCATGTTTACAATAATTTCTTACAGCAGCAATAGAAAACTAATACAGTCCTTTACCAGGTGACAGTAAAAACAGTGATAGTCGCCGTTTCCCGTTGGATGGCTACGTGCCGGGAACTGTGCCAAGCACCTGACGTACACAATGTCATTTCTTCCTAACCCTGCACCTTTGAGGGGAGGTAGGATCCTGGTTTCATAGACATGGAGCAGTGGTGCTCTGAGAGCATCAGTAAACATGCTGAAGGTTACATCCACCCCTGAGAAGGCTCCAGGCCGGGATGGAAAGCCAGGCCCACCAGACCCTCCCGGGTGCTCTAACCACTTAGCATTCCTGCCTCTTTAGGGAGCCGTTGGTGTACGAATTCTGCTTCCCTGACTCCAGGCCTTTATCCTGGTGCTGCCCTCTTTATTTTTTTTTTAATGTTTGTTTATTTTGAAACAGAGAGAGTGGGGGGGGGTGTAGAGAGAGCAGGAGAGAGAGAATCCCAAGCAGATTGCACACTGTCTGCACAGAGCTCAGCACAGGGCTTGAACTCACTAAACAAGGTCATGACCTAAGACGAAACCAAGAGTCTTGACACTTGACCTACTGAGCCACACAGGCGCCCCCTGGTGTCATCTCTTTAGATGAACCCCTAATCACTGAAAATGCAAGCCCTTGAACCTTGAGGAGGAGTGCAAAACAATTTGCCTTAAGAGGGAAAGGGGGCTATTTTATGACTCCTCTCCCCTCCCCCAGTCCCAGACTTTTGGCCCCCAGACACTGCAGGTGGGCTTGCCCTCACCCCTTTTTCCATCACTCTCAGACCTCAAGGAAGAGGCTCTTTCTTAAACAGAACTGAGCCAGTTTACTCGGTGGCCTTCTGTGGGCTTGGACCAGTGGTGCTTATTTTTTTAAATCTGACCTCTGGCAGACCTGTGTGGTTGGCTAGGGGAGGAATCAACAATTTCAAGAGCCCAGTGAGGGCTAATGCTTCCCTTTAGCGATCCAGGAAGTCCAGGGCCCTCGGACTCAGCAGAGAGCCTGCAGATTTGAAAACTCCTCATTCCTGTCCTGACTGCCCACTCTGATCCCTGAACCGCTGCTGGAGTTTCTCTACCCAGAGCATAGCGGGCGGCAGGCCTCCGTGGCTGGGCCGTGACTTAAGGAGCTCCCCCAATCCTTCCTCCCTC
>NW_021872513.1:0-787 GCF_006229205.1 Suricata suricatta | reverse complement strand
GGACCGCTCGAGGGGGCTGGGGGCTCCTAGGGAATCCAGAGAAGGGCTGGGTGTGGCAGAAACCGACTGATTCCCAAGTAGGCCTGCGGCCAGGTGGACCCTGTCCTCAGCCCCAAGTTGCAGGAGATGCAGAAGAGCTGGGCCCTGCTCTTGGGGCCCAGTTTCGGAGGACAGAGGGCAACAAGCCTCAGCTCCGGGGGGCCCACTTTAGGGAGGACAAAGAGATGTGGGTCTTTCCCATGCAAGAGGATGGGAAGCCCGGTCCTCCTTTCCTGGGATTCTGGGAGCCTCCCTCCCCCAGTTCGGCCCCTCCATCCCAAATTCCCCCAGTCACCCTGCCCCTCCCCAGAGGCCCTGTCTGGAAAGCCTCAGGATGCCCAAGGCAGGTCTGCAAGGGCCACCGTCTACGAGGTGCTGGGTGGGAGGCAGGCAGGACTGTGCTAAGTGTTGGTGGGGACGGAAGACCTTGAAGGAGACAAAGGCGGGAGATAGTGTAAGGACACAAGTCTAAACCAAACAGACCCCATGACGGGCTTTAAGTTTCCCTCTGATCTAGAAGGCCTAGATTTCAGTTCCCCGAACCTAACAGGCAGTTACACACTGCCTAGAGCAAGAGAGACCAGCTTCGCAGCACCCAATCCGGGAAGGCCAGCTACCTCTCCCCACATTCCTAAGGGTGAGGCCTGCAGATGGGAACTTCAGATAGGACCCTGTGACCTAATGTTACAGTTAACCCGATAGTCGCCGAACAAGACCCTAGGCTCGCCCTATAATTGGTTGATTTTAA
>NW_021872512.1:0-787 GCF_006229205.1 Suricata suricatta | reverse complement strand
GTACGAAAGAGTGTTTTGATTCAGCGAACATTGTTTAAATCTGTTTTAAAATAGCACTAAGGAATTCCACTGGCGTTTCAATATGGACCCACTTACGAGCCAGTCATCTGATCTAGCTCTTCCAAAAGGAAAGATAAAAGTTGCTTCTAGTAAACTCTGCCAACTTGGGGGATTTAATGAGGACAGGAAGAGAATCCGGTGCAAAATGTAATGAGTGAAGGAATCCCAGTTTGTGTCCTGGAAGTGACGGGGACAGAGCGCTTGAGCAGTTTTAAACCGAATGGAAACTTGGCCGAGGTGCCCTTGGACTTTGAGCTCTCAGAAATGTGAAAACATGCCGGCCCAGAATGTACTCCCCACCCCCACCCCCCAGGGGGTGTGGCCCACTGAGTTGTTTATGGGCGAGCCCTGTGACTTCCTCCGGCCTCCTGAGTCTGAGCAAAGTCTTGGAGATGGCTTCCCCCTCCCCCCCACGCCCACCCCCAGGATGGTGATGGGATCCAGGTCTACAGAATGCAAAGCCCCATTTAGTTACGCATAGTGCCTTTTTCACGGCTCTCTGTTCCTGAATGATAGAGTCACGTCCGTGATATCGAAGTGTGGTGCTTTACTCCACCAGAGAGTCTGACATGAAAAGGACCGACCACACCAAGTGTTGGCGAGATGTGAAACAACGGGAACTCTCAGAAGTGGCTGGTGAGCGGATACGTCGAGCCAGAGTTTGGCGCTATCTCCTAAAGCTAAACATATCTGTGGGACTCTGATTCTAGTCCTGGGAACATCTTCC
>NW_021872511.1:0-787 GCF_006229205.1 Suricata suricatta | reverse complement strand
TCGAACCCTGCATTGGGCTCTGTGCTGACAGCTCAGATCCTGGAGCCTGCTTCTGATTCTGTGTGTCCCTCTCTCTCTGCCCCTCCCTTGCTCATGATTTATCTCTCTCTGTCTCTCAAAAATAAATAAATGTTAAAAAAAAGTTAAAAAAAATAAAATGTCCATAATACCCAAAAATATACAGATTTCAGGCAATGACTATCAAAATACAAATAGCATTTTTCACAGATCTAGAACAAATAAATCTAATATTTGTATAGAATACAAAAAACTCCAAGTAGCCAAAACAATCTTGAGAAAAGGACAAATTGAAATTATCACAATTCTTGATTTCAAAATATCCTACAAAGCTATCATTTATAATAAAAATATTATGGAACTGGCACAACAACAGACACATAGGTTGATGACATAAAATAGAGAGCCCAGAAAATAACCCCATAATTACATGATCAATTAATTTCTGACAAAGGAGGCAAAAATAGGAGATACGCAACCTTTTTGATAAGTGGTCCTGGGAAAACTGAACGTCTACATACAGAAGAATGAAACTGGACCATTTTCTTACACCATACATAAAAATGAACTCAAAATGGATTAAAGACCTAAATATGAGACCTGAAACTATAAAACTCGTTAAGGAAAAGGTAGGCAGTAATCTCTTGGACATTGGCCTCAGCAACATGTGTATGTATAGGTCTCTTTAGGCAAGGGAAATAAGAGCAAAAATGAACTATTGGGACTACATCAATTGAAATGGCTTTGGCACAATGATGGAAAGCATCAA
>NW_021872510.1:0-787 GCF_006229205.1 Suricata suricatta | reverse complement strand
CCCAAGGTCCGTTTTACCTCCCTCCTCCCACCTTTGATGCGAAGGTTAAAGTAGCTCCTAAGTGTTTGCTTACATTTTCCTGCAATGTGCTGTTTTATGTGTTGTGTACGTTAGGTCTGCATACATACGTACACAGGGTGTGCGTGGATGTGTATACACTTAATTTCACGGCCACTTGGTAAAGTATCTGGTTAAAATGTTATCCCCATTTTATAGATGAGAAAATCAAGACACAGAGAGGAAGTAACTTGTCTAAAATAATAGTAAGTTGGAGGAGCAGGGATTCAAACCCAGGCAAGGCTGGGCCTAGAGGCCACACGCTTGGACAGTGCCTGATACCTAGAAACCTTCAATATATTGTCATAACAAACACTTGGAAATAAGAAAACGATCATGTGGCAAAAACTACAGTATACTACAACTGGTAAAAGAAAGTCTTTGGCACAAGGTTTGTGTTCCCTCCTATTCCAGCCCCCAACAGAAATGGAGTCACACTTAGCAGTTTCCTTTATGTAATGTCTGAGTATTCGGTGATAGGATGTGTCACTCCATTCTTGTCTTTTCCAAATTTGAAATTTGATATTTTGTTTAGGAATACATTCAAACTTCTTAACCAACTGAGCCACCCAAGCACCCCCTCATTCAAACTTCTTAAACCTGAGTTTAAAACCTAGAAAGTGCGGGGTACCTGGTGGCTCAGTCAATAAGGCTTCAGCTCAGGTCATGATCTTGCAGTTCGAGAGTTTGAGCCCCACGTGGGGCTCCGTGCTGACAGCTCAGAGCCTGG
>NW_021872509.1:0-787 GCF_006229205.1 Suricata suricatta | reverse complement strand
ATGATCACAGCACTCTCTCTTGGAAAAGTTCCAGCAAAACAATTTTCCCAACAAAACAAATACTGTGCTTCCTCATGCTAGGCAATTCTATGCCCGCAGATGATCAACACCATCACTCACGGCCCCTCGGCCTGCAAACAGATGGGCATTAAGCCTCCAGCAGTTTATTTCAAACCAACGGGTTCTTCCTGCTCCGCACCATCTTCAGTAAGGTCAACCATCACTGCTTGAAGACACGGGGCTGTATGGGAAGGCCAGGAACGTTGGACAATAAAAAGCCAGCGTGTGGTCCGGAGAACACAGGCTAAGCAGCCTAAATGTTTCTCTGATGGAAGTCTGAGAAACTGTAAAATTGGCAAAACCAACTCAAATGATAGCTGTGTGTTCAAAACCCAAAACTTACAGGGACCCACTTTTCAAGAGTGGTGTTCAGGAGTCACAGGAGCAATGAGAAGACGGGAAGTAAGAAACACACAACGTATTTCTGTGGCTTCACATAACACGGTAATAGCGGACCATGTGTGTAAGGCTGGTTTGCCAAGATCTGCAGGTCATAGAACTTGACACAGAACTCTGCTGCTCTCACTGGTCTTCCAAGCGCCTTCCTCACAGTCTTGCTTAGAGGTAGCTCTAATATGCCTGGGGCGAGGGGGAGCGGGAGGGGGACTTCAGAGAGCAAGGGGCTCAGTTGTCCCGCACCCCTTGCCTGTCTACTGTGTTCTCATTCCACCAGCAGGGCTGATGAGATCCTGCCTCAGAGGTCACCTCTGCACTCAAGAGAAAGTGT
>NW_021872508.1:0-787 GCF_006229205.1 Suricata suricatta | reverse complement strand
GCCGGCTGGAAACGCGAGGCCGCGCGCAGGGTTCCCGGCTCCCTCCGTCCGCCCCGCGCACAGGCGCCGAGGGGCTTACGCGCTCGCGCGCTCGCCCGCCCCCGGAGCGGGTCGGCGGACTCTGCCAGGAGAGCTGGGCCCGCGGCGGGGTGGAGAGTTGGGGGGAGCCGGAAGGGCCGAGGCGCCCCAATTGGGCCCAGGGGCGCCCAGACGCGAGCTGCTGGCTGCCTCTAATGGGCCGGGCTGGGGGCCGCTCAGGCGGGGCCGAGATCGCACTTGGGAAGGAGAATGGGCCCGGGGGTGCAGAGGTGGGCGTGCGAGGGGCCCAGAGCTGCAGGCGAATGGGCCGGGGTTGTCCAGGGGAGCGGGGACTTGCGGACGCACGACCCCCCTACACTCACCCCCAACCTCCCGCATTGCTCCTGGCGGGGCCTCTGGCAAGGAAAGCTGCAGAGGATGGCGGGTGGGCCGACCCTCTCCTGCCGAGAAGCGGGGTGCAGTCCCGCCAGTGGGACTGTCCTGGGCAAGCTTTGTGGGGTTGGGCTCCCCTTTTGTTTCCGGTGCTGTTGCCTCCTGTGTGTGTGTGGTTTTTTTTTTTAACAAAATTATTTACGTTATTTGAAAAAGAAAGGGAGTGCACGCTAGCACGGGAAACGGGAAGGGGAGAGAGGGAGAGAGAATCCCAAGCAGGTTAGGCACTGGAGGAGCCCGGAGTGGGGCTCGAACTCCCTAACCGTGAAATCATGTCCTGAGCTGGGATCAAAAGTGGACGCCTAACTCCCTGAGC
>NW_021872507.1:0-787 GCF_006229205.1 Suricata suricatta | reverse complement strand
TCTTAATATTGGCATATATTATCATCAAATTTACAATAAGTGTATTTTAAATTTATCCATTTGTTTCCTGATTTCCCTTGTTAGAATTTAAGTTCTATGAGGACAGGGATTTTGTTTTGTTTTGTTTTATTCACTGCTGTACTACAATACCTAGAAGCATGCCTTATCCTCTCGTCTGTGGAGCAGTAACCTTTGAAATGCTAAAGAATATTGGGAGCACCTGAATGGCTCAGTCGGTTAAGCTTCTGACTCTTGATTTCAGCTCAGGTCATGACCTCCCAGTTTGTGGGCATGAGCGCTGTATCTGGCTCTGCACTGACCTGCGGAGCCTGCCTGGGATTCTCTCTCTCCCTCTCTCTCTGCCCCTCCTGTTCTTTCTTTCTCTCAAAATAAATAAATAACCTTTAAAAAAGATTTAAAATGCTAAGGAATACGAACTTGGCATACTAGAATACTAGAAATAGTATAGAATACTAGAAACTCAAGAAAGACCAATAACAGCATATAAATGAAGAACCCAAACAAATAAAACAATGAACATATACACATTAAAATGAGAACATAAAGGATGTAAACCTGGTGAAGGAGGATTGTGCAAATGTTGTCTTGGCAGTCCATCAATTAAGGCATAATATCTTACGATCCTAGGTGGATGTTTTATAAGAACAAATTACCAAGAATAATGGATACTGCCAGGAATTTTCAACACATGGTGGTCAGTCTAAGAAAGCAATATGTATTATTTGTGTAAGAGTTGCCATGGGAAAGCAACTGAGCAGCCACTTTG
>NW_021872506.1:0-787 GCF_006229205.1 Suricata suricatta | reverse complement strand
TGTGCCCGTGTGACCCCAGCTGGCATGACCTGAGTCTTGGGTGCTGGAAGGCTGCCTTCCCAGCACCTGGTTTTTGGAAACAGGGTCGCAGGGGCCAGATGCCCTGCTCACGTGGACAAAGGCACCTGCGTTCCCTTCCCACACCCATCGGCCTTGCGTGGAGGTCTGGCTCTGGGAGGAACGGGTGCATCTTGGGGAGCAGAACCAGAGGGAAAGGGGTAGCGGGCTGCCCTCAGATTTTGGGGCACCCAAGAGGGAGGCCTGAGAAGCGGGCCCAGCCTCCCCTTCCCGATGGTCCTGCTCTCCTTCGGTGACCCAGCCACAGACCCAAGATCTTTAGGGGGACCAGCCTTCTTGCTGGCTCAGCACCTCCTGACCCCTAGGGCTGCTCGGTCCCCAAGCTCCGGCAGCTTGCATGGAGCAGGCTGGGTGCTCAGTCTCCAGGGGTGGGCATGCGATCCTTTGCCGGGGCCTCTGATGCTGTGGGGCATCAGCCTGGTCTTCCCTTCAGGGCAACCCGAGATGCCTGCAGACATGGCCAGTGTCCCCAGCGGGCTGTCACCTTGTGGAGAACCACGGGGTCAGTATGTGCACCTCCACGCTCCAAACACGGTGCTGAACGTTGCAGACCCAGCAGTGAGCAAGCGGCAGGCTCTCAGGCCCGCACAGGTCACAGCATGAAATGGTCCCTCAAATGGGCCTTGGGGCCTCCCTTGGACACTCGGGGGCACCCTGTCAGGGTGTGGTCTGTCCCCCGTGCGGTGGAGGGTCAAAGCCAACAAGGACT
>NW_021872505.1:0-787 GCF_006229205.1 Suricata suricatta | reverse complement strand
ATATTTTTCTAAGCATTTTATGAATATTAACTGATTTAATTCTCACCACAACCTGGTCAGATAGTTACCATTATTATCTTCATTTTACACATGTGGAAACAGAAGCACAGAGGTTAAGTGACTTACCTAACAATGGAAGAAAGCTAGATCTGAATACCGAAGTTTGGCTGATGCATCTTTAAGCAGAGTCATCTTGTTCTGCCTGCCCCATGGCAGGGCCTGATTGTTCAAAAAGAAGGCATTCTGAGTGATTGATTCAGAAACTGAGGCTTAAGGCCATCAACCCAAGGTATTTCCCTTAATTTAGGAATTGGATAGGAGATGCATACTCTGATACACATTTAAGACCAATAAATAGTGGGAAAATTCCCAAGTCTTATGGAACGAAATGCCCTTGCTCTTACCAAAGAGTGCTCATCAGAGACTGTCTCTTCTTCTGGATATCATAATGTGTGTTTTCAAATTGTGTTGTTGCTTTGGTCTTTTTGGAACTATATGAGAAACCCTTTTGGGAGCTAATTAGACACTTGATATCAGCAAAGCCAGGAGAGTTGTAGAGACACAGAGGTACAGCCACTAGTTTCTCTGAAGCCACCCCGTGTAGTGTTACTGTCACAAGTTTGGGTGCTTCTTGAATTTTTAATTCCATGCCTTTATAGAATATGAATTGTGAGTAGTTCCCGATTTTCTTTTTTATTTTTTGGTTAAAGAACAAAACTGAATTTTGAAAATTTAAGTCAAGAAGAAGAAGAGCTCTTGGGGCGCCTGGGTGGCTCAGTCGGTTAAG
>NW_021872504.1:0-787 GCF_006229205.1 Suricata suricatta | reverse complement strand
TTGTAAACCAGACTAGACAATCACACCGTTCTCAGCTTTTCAGTTTAATAATTTTGATAAAGGAAAAGATTTGAAAAGAAAGGTAGTCTGGCTGAACCGTCGCATCCATCCCATCTTCCCATCTTACCTTCTCGGCCCCAGTAAGAACTTCGGACTGGGAAGGAAGGAGAGTTTCAAGCCAGAGCCACGGTGGGACTTAACTGGCCTGCCCCCCACCCTTGGGCTGGGTTGAGGTTAGAGGTTGAATACCAAAGAATAGAGATGGTTTGTGCCTCAGGACAAAGTTCCCTGCTGTCTTCCATCTTGCTGCAACAGAGCAGAATCCAAGAGCAGCCTTCTCTAGAATCATGGTATTTAGCAACCTCAAAAAAATGGCAACAAGGGGTGAGGGGGCTATAAGGGGAATGCAGAATGGTCTCACCTTCTGTGATGCTTAATTTTGTGTGTTGACTGAGCTGGGCCACAGTCCCAGGCTATGTAGCCAAACACTATCCTGTTGTTTCTATGAGGGTATAGTGCATAAAATTAACTTTTAAGTCAGTGAGACTTTGAGTGAACCAGATTGTTCTCCATTATGTGGGTGGGCCTCGTCCAATCAGTTGAAGGTCTGAGAAGAACAAACAACTGACCTCCCCCGAGTAAGATAAAATTCTAACAGCAGACAGCCTTCAGATGTAAACTACAACAGTGGCTTCTTCTGGGCTCTCCAATCTGCCAACCTCCCCTGCAGGTTTTGGACTTGTTAACTTCCCTATTCACATGAGCCAATTCCTTAAAATAAATTTGT
>NW_021872503.1:0-1616 GCF_006229205.1 Suricata suricatta | reverse complement strand
ATCCTCTCTGTGGAGAAATAAATAGGTTGAACACAGAGGTATTGAAGGTAGTGGAAATAATGATATTTTAATCATAGATACATATTATTACACTTAAAAGCCTACAGAAAACTTGTAATATAATACTGAAACATGGAACATTTTCCTTCTGAACACTTTCCCAAGACTAGGAGACCCAGACTCACCATTTGTATTCAGTTTGTATTGGACATTGTAGTAGGTGCAACATTGAGATGTTAGGAAATAAAAAGTATAAGGACAGATGGGAAACCACATACAGTTATTAAAAATATTCTTTTGGGCAAGTGTTTTAATTAATTACATAAAAATCTATATGTAATTTATTAAAAATGATAAGTGTATTTAGCAAGTTTACTGGATTTAAAATAAAATTAGTAAAATAAGTTTTATTTCTACATCCCACCAATAATAATTAGAAAAAAATGAAGGGGAGATAATATTCATGTATTATTTATTTTGTGTGACTTTTTTAATGCGAGGAACATAGAAAAAGAAACAGTAGTTACAATAGGATGGAGGGAAGGAGAATAGGTATAGAGGTTTGGAATGAGAAGAATGTCCTGGAGATAGATAACCATGGTGTTTGTAAAACAGACTGCATATATTTAATGACACTGAAATTTACACTTAAAAATGAAAAGTTAAAATAATTAAAATGATACATTTTATGGTATATGTCTTTCAAGATAATAAGAAGAAAGTGAAACAAATTACCTCAGTTGAGGTTTTTACTCTTTTTGAGTTCAATGAATTGAGAAATCCAGTGTTTTCCCAAGTTCCTTCTCTTCAAGACCAGTGTACATTCAGTAAGCTCAGAAATTTTATAAGTGGTAAGCTCCATTGGAAATACACATGCGAGTTATTTTTTAAAAGAATTCATGCAGCATGAGAAATATAGTTGCTATTCTTTTTAGGTACGGCTCAGATTGGAAGTCATTCTCTCCATAGGAATGAGAAAAGTAATTAAAGGCTGCCCCTCTTTATCACTGCAGAAGGCAACATATAACTATTGTGCAGATGCACAGACATGACACAAACTAAAAGAGAAGCATGCTTTTAGATATCCCTGGATATTTTTCAGCAGAAAAAAATGAATATAATTATTTAGAACTATCTATGGTTGGTATAAAGACTTTGTACTTAGAAGACCAATCTTGGAACAAATGCTAAGTAAGAAAAATTGCTCGGCAAAGTGTCAGTCATTCTTATACAAAATACGTTTGAGTACAGAGAAATTTGTCCTTGTTCTGTGATTTTGCTAAATGACTATACAATAATAGTCACAATGAAAGAATATTTGAATTATGCAGTCCTACACAGTAGTGGCCTAATGTAGACTGAAACAAGTTGTAACACAAGATGTTGGACATAACTTAAAAGTTTCACATTATGGAATATATATGAAAGGTATAAGTTTGAATAAATAACAATGTTAAGAATAGTCTGATCCACAATGGTGGCAATAAAAGTGAAAGTTTGACTTCCTCCTTGCCGATTTGGATGCCATTTTATTTCTTTTGGTTGTCTGATTGCTGAGGTTAGGACTTCCAACACTATGTTGAGTAACAGTGGTGAGACTGGACATTCCTTCTTCT
>NW_021872502.1:0-787 GCF_006229205.1 Suricata suricatta | reverse complement strand
TCTCTAGAATGATCACCGTAAAAGTCACTTCTCTGCTGGCTTTCCACTTCTCTGAGGTATACCCATTCCGTTGTCTTCCTTATTTCCAAACCAAGACTCTGGGTTAGATTATGTTAAGTTTCTCCTTGTCAACACATGTTGCACTCGCTTAATGCTTAATGTAAGAAATTTAATCTAATATTTAATATTTTAGGTTTTTAAAACAGATTCTAAAGATTTTTTAAAAATTATTTGAGGGGGATGGGTAGCAAAAAGGGAGAGAGAGAGAGAGAGAGAGAGAGAGAGAGAGAGAGAGAATCCCAAGCAGGCTTCTCATTGTCAGTGCAAAGCCTGACAAGGGGCTCAAACTCACAAACCATGAGATCATGACCTGAGCCATCCAGAATTGGATGCTTAACCAACTGAGCTACCCAGGTGTCCCTAAACATAGATTCCAATTCACTTGGAAACTCAAATTATTAAAAGATGACTGTGCTTCTTATCCAAGCCTGAAATAAGGATATGCCTTTCTGAATTGTTTGTTGTAGTCTCTTTTAAAAGGAGTGATTAACTATCTTCTTAGTATATCCACGAATATGCTTTTAGAAAGAGATGGTGCCAGATGATGCTGTAGAAGCCTTGGCTGGTAGCCTGGGGAGAAAGGAAGCAGATCCAGAAGATGGAAAGCCTGTGGAGGATAAAGTCAAGGTAATAGCAGTTCAGTCACTTCCTGGAAGTAGCTGGGATTGATGTTCCTCACTCCCCAAGCAAGTTAGTCATCTTTTTTTTGTTTTTAATTTCCCACAAC
>NW_021872501.1:0-787 GCF_006229205.1 Suricata suricatta | reverse complement strand
GCTCTCTGTAGCAGGCGGTCACCCTGTTCTGTGGCGGCTGTGGTTCTGCGGACGCTTGATTTGAGGGCTGTGGCGCGTCACTGTGGTCTGCTGGGTTTGTCTGGAGCCACTGCTGCCCCCGCTGGTCCCTGCTGCTGCCACCAGGCCCCCGTGGGCCAGGGTCTTGCTGGCGGGGCGCTGGTGCGGCAGGGGCCCCTCTCCCAGAGCCCTGGCCACCCTGGGCTGTCCCGGCAGGAGCAGGGCTCCTGGGGCCCGTCCTGGCCCTTCCCTGTGGCTCCCGTCAATGCCCCTGTGGGCAACGCCGCCATGTCTTGCCAGCTTGGGACACGGGAGCCTCTGAGAAGGTACCCGTGCTTCCATTATTGCTGCCCCTGCCCCGCCCCCCACCGCATCTACCCTCCCCCATCCCCCCCGGCCCTGCTCCAGCGTGAACTTCACCTTGAGCCGAGTCGGGGAAGACATGATTTCTGGTGCATATGTCACATTCAGCCTCAACTGAGAACAACTAGTCACAGGTCTGGGGCAAAGGACTGAGGGGACGGTTTGGGTGTGAGGCCGGTGGGCCTCTGAGAGGCAGCAGGTGCCATTGGGGTGTTGGGTGTTTTAGATCCGAGTGCTAGATAGGGGGCGTGCCCTTGGCTTGCGCCAGCGCCCGGCCTCTGCCCTCCCTGTTCCTGCCCCAGTGTCATGGCAGCTGCACAGGCTGGCGGTCCACGTGGACCTCTGCCTCGTCTTCCTTCCCGCTCAGCCTGCGCCCTCGCTTCACCCCGGCCTGCGCTCATGGCGC
>NW_021872500.1:0-787 GCF_006229205.1 Suricata suricatta | reverse complement strand
TAAAAATCATGTGTGCTAGGTACTTTGTCTTCTATAGATACAGATGTACAGAATTTGGAAGTTGTCATGACCATCAACACAAACAGATGAAAACTAAACAAACTGAAAAGTCAACTGCTCTTCTCAGAACCATCAGAGAAGTGAGGTTATGTGGCACATTGCTTTCCCCAAAATTGGACAAGGGGATACAAGAAATTACGAGCTAACAAAGCTGAAGTGTGAGAATTTTGAGAGAATCGCTAGCAGTATGTTGAGGAATTGCTGGAGGCTGAATGTGGATACGTCTGAGGTAAAACTCAGGTGGGTAGAGGTCTGTCTCAAGCAGGACACAATGCTCTTATAAATTTTACCTCTGGGAGACCTATCTTGTTCTTAAATTAAAGATGAGAGGGAAAAAATATCCCCTTCCTGCTTCAAGCAGCAAAAGAGGAAAAGTTTCATTTAAAAATGTGTCAAAGCATTCTGGACTTCTTAATAAGACATACCCTCAAAAAACAAACAAAAAAAAAACCTTTTTTTCCCCACCTCAGGGAAGAGAAATGCCCATCTCCCCCTCTAGTGTTCCTGTCTCAACTAAAGGTGATGAGGAGGGAGAGGACCAGCCCTGAGAAGCACTTGAGAATGTCATAGCCCAACAGGTCACTAAAGGCTGAGACCTATTCACAGGACTCCAGAAAACTTCACCTTCTCCTGCCAACACCTGATCACCACACCCGCAGGGCTCCTGTGGAATAGAAGAGGAATACATCAGAAACAATGACATGTATCTTAAGTTTCTCGGGATGCA
>NW_021872499.1:0-787 GCF_006229205.1 Suricata suricatta | reverse complement strand
CAGCTCAGAGCCTGGAGCCTCCTTTGGATTTCATGTCTCCCTCTTGGTCTATCTGCCCCTCCCCTGCTGGTGCGTGCCCTCTCTCTCGCTCTCAAAAATAAACATTAAAAAAAAAGAGAGATGCTTAACCAACTGGGCCAGCCCAGTGCCCCGTGCCCGTGTCTAAGTGGTGGACATGCGGGTGGCTTCAGTACGGAGCTGGACAGACACACGCTCCGGTTTTGCTGCCGCAGCGCGTCCCTTAGAGGAGCGTGCCCTCAGGGCGGGGTTTCTTCTGCCTGTTGTTCATCTGCCTCCGCTGGACCGGAGAAGCCTCGAGCCTCCCAGGATCGATCGTTCCTTACGCAGCCACGCCAGAACGGCAGGATTCCTGTGGGTGCCTTTCAGACTTTGACTTTCCAAAATACAGTGCTTCTAAATGAAAAGAAAAGGCGTTGGCCCGTATGGGAGCCGCGCAGTGAGATGCAGGCACGCACACATCCACGGCGCTCTCTCCAGGTACGCACGGAGCAGCCGGCAAGCGGGGCGAAGATCTGATTACTTTGGACTCAAACACATGTTTTTAAAAAGCATTAAACCTTTTTAGATGGCGCTTTGAGAGCGAGTCTATGGCTTTTAAAAGTGTTGCTGAAAGTGGGCCTTCAGAGAGCGCCTGGGAAGTGAGAATATTCCTTTCAAGTCCGGCTGCCCGGCCAGAAATAGGAACGCCTCTGCTAATCTCGGGATCTTGAAAAGAAACCTTGATGTTGTTACGTGATTACCTAAAGGAATGCCTTCCTCTCCGGCC
>NW_021872498.1:0-787 GCF_006229205.1 Suricata suricatta | reverse complement strand
GGGCAACCTCCAAGGTGGGTGGAACTGCAACAGCACAGAGCAGAAGCTCTGACCTCATAGAACAGACACATCACAGGGGAGGGGCTTGGGAACTTAGCTCCCACCACACAGGTAAGGAATCACCCAGAACAGTGCCAGGCATGCAGTGGGTGCTCAAACACTGAGGGCAGTCTTTGCATGTGAATGAAATCCCTAGCACTCTGCCCAGTACACAGTAGGTGCTCAAGGACTGGTACCTCCCATTAGGGTGATAATGAGTGAAATCAAGATACAGAGCCCCTGGCATGCAGTTGGAATAGAACAACTAGCAAAATACATTAAATCAACCAACCACACAGTGGCTGGATTACAGCAGGTGCTCAATCATTGGAACGGCTATGGGAAAGTAAATCAAACTACCTAGCACAGTGCTCGGCACACAGTAGGTGTGCATCTGGAATCTGCCATGTAAAACAGTAGGAGGTGACTGTGCCTCTGGGTGCCCGGTGTGGGAGGGTCTGTGAGGAGTCAGGCTCCAGGTGAGGGAAGGCTGGGAGCACAGGGTAGGGGAAGGGCAGGCTGGGAGGCTTGGGGGCCTGATGTGGGCTTGGCCTGGGGGTGATGGGCATCTACCTCGGAGGGTGTCTGACAAGTTGGCCGTCCCACGAAGAGGAGGGCCCCCCTGCAGGGTCTCATGGGCCACCTCGCAGATGACCTGGGAGCGGACATCTCCCGGGGCCAGCTCCAGCGTGGTGGTGCTGGAGATGCTGTAGGAAGCGCTGTCTCCCTCCGGGTCCACGGTGGTGTG
>NW_021872497.1:0-787 GCF_006229205.1 Suricata suricatta | reverse complement strand
TGCACTTGGGCCTTACGGCACCCTTTGTGCAGTTCCATCCAGGCTTTGTAAATGGCATGGTGATATTCTAAATTTCATGCTAATTAAGCCTGCACCACTTTAAGCCCCATGACAGTGGTGTTCTTAGACCTGGCAATTGGGTGGCCAAGAAGAGAAACCTTGGCTAGGATAAGGGTTCTGTCCAGGGGAGTTGCTAGGGTAGAAGCCACACCAGTCCCATGATGTCCCTGGAGGGTTGAAATGAGGGTCCATGTGTGGATGCAGGTCAGGTGTATGGTTATGGTAAGAGTTAGGGTTAGTGTAAGGTTAAGGTTAGATTTATGGATAGGGTTAGGTTTAGGGTTAGATCCCAGGAGGCTCCAGGCACTGATCATCCAGGAATGCAGTCTGTGTTCCATGCCGCTTAACCCTGCACTTCTTTGGACCACACGTCCGTTGTTTTCTGAGACCTAGGAATTGGGTGCCTAATGGCTAGGATTAGGATTTGTCCAGGGGAGTCAGCAGGGCAGAAGCAACACCAGTTCCTTTATCTCCCTGGTGGGCTGAAATGAGGGCCCAAGTGGGAGTGCGGGTCCAGTTTAGGGTTACGGTTAGAGTTAGAGTTAGGGTTACATGTAGGTTTAGGGTTTGAACCCAGGAGACTCCGGATGCTAAACCTCCAACAGTACAGTGGTTTCCCCAGAGGGCTGAGTTGAGAGCCCATGGAGGGTGACGGTCAGGTTTAGAGTGTGGGTTCAAAGCCAGCCTCCTTCGGGATGGGCTGAAGTTGGTTCTCAGGGCACGCCCT
>NW_021872496.1:0-787 GCF_006229205.1 Suricata suricatta | reverse complement strand
CGCAGACTGATCGTTTCTTCCTCATTTTTAATTTTAAAAATATATGACATAAAGAGAAGTTTAAGATAAAAGTGCTGAAAGAAAAATTGTCTGTAATCCCTCCTTTCATTTCCCCAGAAGGCCTTGTTCACACAGAATTGTAGTCAGAGGTATGACTCAGCATTGCTCCAAATGTCTTGTCATATTGCCTCATAGACTCATGATCATCACTTTTCTTTTTTAGAGAGAACAAGAGAGAAAAAGAGAGCAGGAACAGGGGAGAGGGGCAGAGGGAGAGAGTCCTAAGCAGGCTCAACACCCAGTGTGGAGCCTGATGAAGGGTTCCGTCTCACGATCCTGGGGTCACGACTTGAGCCAAAATCAAGAGTCGGACGCTCAACAGACTGAGCCACCCAGGCGCCCCTCCTAATAACCATTTTAAGTGACTGTGCAAACAAAAATTCCAAATAGCCTGAGTTCATGTCATTTCTCTATATTTTTTTGAGCTATACTGTTGCAATGTAAATTTTTGAGTTCTATTGTTTTCTTTCTTTTGAGGCCAGGCATGTGAAGTCAGTTAGGGGTTGATATGTCCTCCCAAGTCCTAACCATCGTCACTACCGCTGGATGTGACCTTATTTGGAAATAGGGCCTTTGCAGGTGTAATCATTTAAAAATTTTTTTTTAATTTATATTTGCGAGACAGAGAGAGACAGCACAGGCAGGGGAGGGTCAAAGAGAGAGGGAGACACGGAATCTGAAGCAGGCTTCAGGCTCTGAGCTGTCAGCACAAAGCCCGACGTGGGGT
>NW_021872495.1:0-787 GCF_006229205.1 Suricata suricatta | reverse complement strand
CGGGCCCCGACTGCCCCGTTCCAGGAACTGGGAATAATCTTCTGTGACTGGACACCCTCGCCGCCGGGCCCGTGCCTCCAGGCAGCCCAGGCCTGTGGCCTCAGCGACCCTCCCGTCTCCCTGCAGGCAGCACAGGCGGGCGGCCGGAGAAGCCCATCGGTCCGTCTCCTGCCTGCCGGATCTCGGGGGCCAGCAGACTGCTCCCGTGTTCTCCTGCGTCCGCTACGGCGTGTCTGCGGATACAAGTCTGCGGATACTCTCAAAGGCCCCGTGGGTCCCCTGTGTGTCACGGGGACCACACTGCTGGACAAGACGCCCCTGTGCGGATCTTTCCGGGCTCACCCGTCCACTCCAGGCTCTTGCTGAGATGGCTGAGTGAGCCCGTGAGTCACACATGTGACCTCTTCAGCAAATAGCTGTCCGGCCACATCCTGGGCCTTCTTTCCGGGATGTGCTTTCCAAACCTTGAATTTTCTCACTTTCGCCTCGTTGGCAATCTGCACAGGCTGCTAATGACCCTGGCCGGCAAGTGGTTTCCTAGGTCAGGATTTCCCAAGTGCGCTCGGTGGAAAAGGAGGCCCCACCGAGATGTCAAGTGAGGTAACTTCCAGGTTCTGAAGCAAACGTTGTACCTGTGCCTCCGACCCCCTGAGGCCTGTTCCTACAGCGCGGGCGAGCCGGGGGCATCCACGGGCCGCGGGGAGAGGAGAGCCTGCCTCCCGAGCCAGGCACACCCCACCGGGCGCAGGACGCCGGACAGACGGCTGCTACGTGTTCCGCGGAAGGA
>NW_021872494.1:0-787 GCF_006229205.1 Suricata suricatta | reverse complement strand
TTAATAATTTGATAGTGAATTATGCACCCATTTGGAATAAGCTAAAAATACAAGGAGAGGCAATATCAATAGCGAGTTTAAAAAAGTATGACTGTTTCTTTTTTTTTTTTTGGCAAAGACTTTTTTAAAGTGATAATGAAATCAACAAGTGTTCTTGGATGTAAACCCCACACATTGTTTGATTCCTTTATTGGCAAGTGATCATACTGAGTGTTCTTTTGAGACAGCGCTTTCTCCCTCTGGAGGATTGACTCACGATTAACCTATAATCTAGCTCTCATGGTTACCCACTCCTTATTATGAACACAAAATAAAGTGCAGGAATATGCATTTACTCAGAAGCTCCTCAATTTTTATAAATGGGTAAACTGAATTGATCCTGCATATCATTTCATTTTAAAATGAAAATTTTTTCCTTTTTCTGTAAGCTCACTTTGATTTGAAATCCCCTAAAACAGCAACAACGAGACCACACAGGTAAGAAGTTGGGAAACAAGCGATCAGGATTTCATGCTGTCATTCACTGGTGGGGACTGGTACCATGTCTGCTGCTACAGGACGCTCATTCAACAATGTACTTTCTAATGAGACAATATTGTGTTTCACTTTTGAAACACTGCAAACTCATTTTTAAGGATATGATAGAGTCTAAAAATAAATTATTAGAAATGGTCATGATTGCTGCTGCTTGATGTGCAGAAGATGGATTTCTGGGGAGGAAATCACACTGGGAGTTGAAAATGATCTTTCTTTGTTTATCTATTTATTTTTGAGAGAGAGAGAGAGA
>NW_021872493.1:0-787 GCF_006229205.1 Suricata suricatta | reverse complement strand
CACACCACCGTGGACCCGGAGGGAGACAGCGCTTCCTACAGCATCTCCAGCACCACCACGCTGGAGCTGGCCCCGGGAGATGTCCGCTCCCAGGTCATCTGCGAGGTGGCCCATGAGACCCTGCAGGGGGGCCCTCCTCTTCGTGGGACTGCCAACTTGTCCGACACCCTCCGAGGTAGATGCCCATCACCCCCAGGCCAAGCCCACATCAGGCCCCCAAGCCTCCCAGCCTGCCCTTCCCCTACCCTGTGCTCCCAGCCTTCCCTCACCTGGAGCCTGACTCCTCACAGACCCTCCCACACCGGGCACCCAGAGGCACAGTCACCTCCTACTGTTTTACATGGCAGATTCCAGATGCACACCTACTGTGTGCCGAGCACTGTGCTAGGTAGTTTGATTTACTTTCCCATAGCCGTTCCAATGATTGAGCACCTGCTGTAATCCAGCCACTGTGTGGTTGGTTGATTTAATGTATTTTGCTAGTTGTTCTATTCCAACTGCATGCCAGGGGCTCTGTATCTTGATTTCACTCATTATCACCCTAATGGAAGCTACCAATCCTTGAGCACCTACTGTGTGCTGGGCAATGTGCTAGGGATTTCATTCACATGCAAAGACTGCCCTCAGTGTTTGAGCACCCACTGCATGCCTGGCACTGTTCTGGGTGATTCCTTACCTGTGTGGTGGGAGCTAAGTTCCCAAGCCCCTCCCCTGTGATGTGTCTGTTCTATGAGGTCAGAGCTTCTGCTCTGTGCTGTTGCAGTTCCACCCACCTTGGAGGTTGCCC
>NW_021872492.1:0-1616 GCF_006229205.1 Suricata suricatta | reverse complement strand
TATTTACTGCTGTATAGTTTCAGAAAATGAAAACAAGAATTATGTGATAGAAATATTTGTGTGTCTGATAATCTTCAAATGTAATAAAATTGTAGATATAAAGGACAGTAAGTGGGGTTGTCATCACGCAAAGGAACTTTGATTTGCAGCCAATAAGGAGATCAGAGGGAATACCTTCCAAGGGAGAGAGTTACAGATCAAGGGTGTGTGTGTGTGTGTGTGTGTGTGTGTGTGTGCGTGCGTTAGTGATGGTTTCCTTATATTTAAGATTCAGTGGATAATTAGGAAGTGAAGTCTTGTCATCTTATGTACAACTGGACAGCAGGTGGCTCATATGCCTTAAGAGAACACCTCTATACATACATGTGTCTTATATAAATGAGATTTGTGCTCCTTCTTGGCTGGAGATTTAGATATCACAAGGAGGTAACAAAAACCGTTCTCACTCCATGAGTCAACTCCATCATCCATCCACATATGTATGATTTAAGGGTTAAACTCAAGGTAGACCTGCCCAAGCTGTCCCATAGGGCAGTCTTTACATTTTGTTGAATGCTTTCTGTTTCCATCACAGGAGACGGTGTCAATACAATGCTTTGTCAGGAACAATAAATAAGAGAGAAAAAAAGAGGTTAAGTAAAATGAGGGACTGCAGTCAGTGGTTACAAGCTAGTAAGCAGTGAAGGTCAGTTCTTGGAGTCTGCCTGGTGATATTAACTCTGTCATCCATCTTAGGTACCATTATGTGCATGGCCAATGGCCACTGGATCACTCTGGTATTTTATTGCAGGGACTGCTGACCTTCAGGGATGTGGCCATAGAATTCTCTCAGGAAGAGTGGGGATGCCTGAGCCAGAGTCAGCGGGAACTGTATCGGGATGTGATACTAGAGACCTACGGTCACTTCGTCTTCTTGGGTGAGGATCACGCCTTCCAGAATCCCAAATCACACTCTGGGTTTTTTCCCTTCTATGAAGACTCTTCCTTGGAAGCTTCTTCCCTGCATGAATGGGATTCAAATCCCTGCAGTACAGGACGGAAGTAGGGATTTGTAGATGTAGATAACTGCCTCATTAGATTTCCTTTTCAGCATTAGCCTTCCTTTTTGATGGTGCCAACATCATTTCTGTAGATTCGTAGCAATTCTAAATATTGAGTGGTATAAGACGGTATTGTACACATCTTAAACGCCAATTTTTACTGCTTATGATATTGATAGTACTTGGAAGGGAGATCACGCTCTGAATGTAGGAAACTCCTCCTGCATGTTCTAAAGAACTCTTTCTTGGATAACAGTGATTGGGAAGTCATTGTTTAGAATTCTACAATGTCCTCTCTTGTCTACTGAGTACAATAGTGGGTTGAAAGGTAGCACCTCCAGCATAATTATATTCCTTTTTCTGATAAACAGGTCTCATTGTATCAAAACCAGACCTGGTCGTTTTGTTGGAGCAAGAGAAGGATCTACGGGGTCTGAAGAGAAAGGAGACAGCATCCTCACACCCAGGTAGGCGGGAAGGATACAGATGACAGAGTGAGGTCTCAGTGTGAAGGAGGAAAATAAACCTTATAATGTATTTCAAGTAGCTCTGAATGGAAAATCATTTGTAAGGCCT
>NW_021872491.1:0-787 GCF_006229205.1 Suricata suricatta | reverse complement strand
CCAATAAACTTGTAACAGAAAAGGAAAAAAAGAAAAGGAAGCCTTGCACTCAGGTCTTGGGCCACGGTCCTTCCGATCTAGGTCATGGCAGACAAGGGGACCCACACCCCAACCCAGGTCCCCCGTGTCATTCTCTCTGCCACCTGTTTTGGTCGGCGAAGCCCTGAAGAGATCTCTGTCCCCCGCAAAAGGGCTGCGGTGGGTTTAGAGGAGCCCTCAGGGCCAAGGCCAAGTCCTGGGCCAGGGTCCCCCAGTCCCCCAGAATTCTGATCTAGGGGGTCAGAAGCTGCTGCCTCCCCCGCCCCCAGGGAGGCTAGGGGCGTCGGCTTCGCATTGATTGCGTCGTGAGCGGGATCAGATGTCATTCCCGAGGGGGGCCTTTGGGGCTCAGTGGGAATGAGGCCTTGGGCTCTGGCAGGAAGTAGGTACGTGGGCTGTGGTGGCGGCAGGCCCCTCGTAGCGTCCGGATGTCCCTCGGGCCCCTGGTGGGAGGCCTTGTCTGCACCCCCAGGTCACCACTTACAGGTGCCCGGCGTTCCAGCCCCGCAGGCGGGGGCTTGAGCAGCAGACACTTATTCTCTCACGTGCTGGAGGCTGGGAGTCAAGACCACAGTGGGCGGGTTCTCCCGAGGCCGTTCTCCTTGGTGGCCTTCTTCCTCCCCCAGTGTCCTCACGTGGCGTCCCTCCCTCCGTGCATTGTGTCCTCATCCCCTCTTGTGAGGACACCTGTCATGCTGGATCAGGGCTCGCCCAGATGACCCATTTTCACGTGACCGCCTCCTTTTTT
>NW_021872490.1:0-787 GCF_006229205.1 Suricata suricatta | reverse complement strand
CCCAAGGTCCGTTTTACCTCCCTCCTCCCACCTTTGATGCGAAGGTTAAAGTAGCTCCTAAGTGTTTGCTTACATTTTCCTGCAATGTGCTGTTTTATGTGTTGTGTACGTTAGGTCTGCATACATATGTACACAGGGTGTGCGTGGATGTGTATACACTTAATTTCACGGCCACTTGGTAAAGTATCTGGTTAAAATGTTATCCCCATTTTATAGATGAGAAAATCAAGACACAGAGAGGAAGTAACTTGTCTAAAATAATAGTAAGTTGGAGGAGCAGGGATTCAAACCCAGGCAAGGCTGGGCCTAGAGGCCACACGCTTGGACAGTGCCTGATACCTAGAAACCTTCAATATATTGTCATAACAAACACTTGGAAATAAGAAAACAATCATGTGGCAAAAACTACAGTATACTACAACTGGTAAAAGAAAGTCTTTGGCACAAAGTTTGTGTTCCCTCCTATTCCAGCCCCCAACAGAAATGGAGTCACACTTAGCAGTTTCCTTTATGTAATGTCTGAGTATTCGGTGATAGGATGTGTCACTCCATTCTTGTCTTTTCCAAATTTGAAATTTGATATTTTGGTTAGGAATACATTCAAACTTCTTAACCAACTGAGCCACCCAAGCACCCCCTCATTCAAACTTCTTAAACCTGAGTTTAAAACCTAGAAAGTGCGGGGTACCTGGTGGCTCAGTCAATAAGGCTTCAGCTCAGGTCATGATCTTGCAGTTCGAGAGTTTGAGCCCCACGTGGGGCTCCGTGCTGACAGCTCAGAGCCTGG
>NW_021872489.1:0-787 GCF_006229205.1 Suricata suricatta | reverse complement strand
TCTTAATATTGGCATATATTATCATCAAATTTACAATAAGTGTATTTTAAATTTATCCATTTGTTTCCTGATTTCCCTTGTTAGAATTTAAGTTCTATGAGGACAGGGATTTTGTTTTGTTTTGTTTTATTCACTGCTGTACTACAATACCTAGAAGCATGCCTTATCCTCTCGTCTGTGGAGCAGTAACCTTTGAAATACTAAAGAATATTGGGAGCACCTGAATGGCTCAGTCAGTTAAGCTTCTGACTCTTGATTTCAGCTCAGGTCATGACCTCCCAGTTTGTGGGCATGAGCGCTGTATGTGGCTCTGCACTGACCTGCGGAGCCTGCCTGGGATTCTCTCTCTCCCTCTCTCTCTGCCCCTCCTGTTCTTTCTTTCTCTCAAAATAAATAAATAACCTTTAAAAAAGATTTAAAATGCTAAGGAATACGAACTTGGCATACTAGAATACTAGAAATAGTATAGAATACTAGAAACTCAAGAAAGACCAATAACAGCATATAAATGAAGAACCCAAACAAATAAAACAATGAACATATACACATTAAAATGAGAACATAAAGGATGTAAACCTGGTGAAGGAGGATTGTGCAAATGTTGTCTTGGCAGTCCATCAATTAAGGCATAATATCTTACGATCCTAGGTGGATGTTCTATAAGAACAAATTACCAAGAATAATGGATACTGCCAGGAATTTTCAACACATGGTGGTCAGTCTAAGAAAGCAATATGTATTATTTGTGTAAGAGTTGCCATGGGAAAGCAACTGAGCAGCCACTTTG
>NW_021872488.1:0-787 GCF_006229205.1 Suricata suricatta | reverse complement strand
CCAGGCAGGCTCTGCACTGTCAGCACAGAGCTAGACATACAGATAAATCCCACAATTGCAAGATTGTGACCTGAGCTGATATCAAGAAATGGACACTCAACCAACTGAGCCACCCAGGCACCCATCAGGCCTTTCATTTATAAATACCTTTCCAAAGGATCTTGTTTCATTTCCTCCTGTTTTCCAACTGTGTGGCTATTGCCTGTATTCTACTTGGTGCTACCATGACTCATCCACATACTTAGGATAAAAGTTAATGAATTCATCAAAGTATGCATGGGCCAGATTCCGAGCATTAATATTACTTTCGCTGGTAGCTATTCTCTAATAATGTCACCATTCTGTGCCAGAAACAGACAGATTGAAAGACAGGTGTGTATTTACTGAGCTGTCGTGTTACATTCCTCTAAACACATGTACTGATATTCTTACTCATCAATAACAACAAACAGTATTTTTGAAAAACTGGCACTATTAACCTAAAAATCAGAAAACTAATTCCCATAACAGATTTACAATATGTTCCTATGGCAATAACTCATTAAATTATAACTATCTTGAAAGATGAAAAAAAGTCACTTGGCTTGTTTCTATCAAAAAAGCCTTTCATAAATCTTTGTTACTTTCTTACTATAAACCCACTAAAGTGTTTCTTAATAGGCATTAAACTGGAGGTTTTACGTTATGCTTTTTTTAAATATATATATAGAGAGAGAGTGCATGTGAGTAGGGGAGGAGGAGGAGGAGGAGGAGGAGGAGGAGGAGGAGGAGGAGGAGGAGGAGGAGG
>NW_021872487.1:0-787 GCF_006229205.1 Suricata suricatta | reverse complement strand
TTGGCAGAACTACCAGATCACCAGCATCATGGCAAATCCAACAGTTGTTTGGAGGTTGAATTAACACTTTTTGCACTGGTCTAAGGTACATGAATGGTGGCATTATCTTTCCAGGCCAGAGCAAGAAAAAAAAAATAGACAAAAGAACCATAAAGATCTTTATGTGTCAGAATTAGGAAAAGGATGGTCAGAGAGGAAAAAAGAAATAGAAAACAGAAGCCACGTTTTCTTGATTTGACATTTTGGGAGGAAGCAGTCTATCTCAATGTCAGCTTCTTCTTTTCCTGGCCAGTTTGATTTTGAGGTTTTCATCATTTGCACAGGACTAGAAGTCATTGGAACCTTCTTCAGTTGTGAAATATGCATTAAGATTTTGACACCTTGTAATTTGTCAGCAGTGTCAGCAGTCAGGAGTCCTTGGTAGGGTCCTTTACATGAAAGTCACTTTAAAAAAAATGTATCACTTAACAGTATATAAAATACTGTGTTGTGACAGGTATTGACTTTGAGTAGATAATGAAAGAAAATGCAAAATGCTAATTGATTCATGATGTGGTTTCATCTTAGCTTGAGCAGACCATGCAGTATTTAATACATAGTAGCAGAATATTTACTATTGAAACTTGAAAAGATGTGAGTTCTTTGTGTGCAATCTTTCATTTATGCATGTGAGAGGGTTTTCTTTTCTTAATATGTTTACATTGTAGTACTTGTTTTCCTTGTTGGGGTGTTTGCTTATTTAATACATTCCATCAAGGACAGAAATTACATGCTGTTTTTTTTTTTT
>NW_021872486.1:0-787 GCF_006229205.1 Suricata suricatta | reverse complement strand
AGTAAGTGAATAAATGAACTATCAATACTAGAAAGGAATAGTAAAATCAGATTTTAGCCCAAGACAAAAAGAATTTTATTGCAACTAAACCTCTTATGAGGGGCTTTGTATAGTTGTGAGGTCCCTGCCACTTGAGAGAAATACAGGCAGGGATGATACAAGAAATTCGATTTTAAATGTATTTTAGTCCTGTAATACTTCAAATCCCTTCCAAGTATGAGATTCTATAATGTAAGATGACTTTGAGAAGGTTATTAGTTTTTGAAAGATTTCCAGAACATGTTAATACTTTCTTCCCCAACTATGTAGGAAAGAGCTAAAGGAAATTCCTAATTTGTGGCATATAGAGACACAGCAGTTCTATCTTGCACATGTTCAACTATATTATTTAAGCCCCTGAAATGAATTGTGATCAGCATCTCCTTGACATATCTTACACTATAATCAGAAGTCTTCCAGCTCAGCAGAAAAAAAAATGCACATTATGTAGCTTCAAGAAGCAGAGTAATAATGTAGACAACCTAATTTTGACTCCCCCCCAATGCTATTTCTAACTTCTGTAAAAATCCTTGCACTTCAAATGAGTACAAGAATTATTGCCAGAAGAAAATTAGAATTTACTGAAATCATAGTCTCAAAGAATAAAAGCTACTCCTGAGAAACACACTTTTCATTTGGAAATATTGCAGTGAATCAAATAATGGTCAGTTTTTGGCCCATCTTACAGAAAAAAAGCTAGTAATTTTCTTCTAATCTGATAATCAAATGATATTCCTTCATTAGTCAT
>NW_021872485.1:0-787 GCF_006229205.1 Suricata suricatta | reverse complement strand
GGGCACTGGGTGGCTCAGTCGGTTAAGCCTCCAACTTTGGCTCAGGTCACAATCTCACAGTTTCTGAGTTTGAGCCCCACATTGGGCTCTGTGCTAAAAGCTTAGAGACTGAAGCCTGCTTCAGATTCTATGTCTCCTTCTCTCTTCCCTTCCCCTACTTGTGCCCTGTCTCTCTCTAAAAAATAAACATTAAAAAAATTTTTTTAATTAAAAAATATGTTTTAAAAATAAAATAAAAAATAAATCCTTGGCTATGTAGAATAGAAAATCCAAAAGTATCAACAAGAACAAAAACTTCCTGGAACTAATAAGCAATTATAGCAAGGTTGCAACATATCAGGTTAATATACAAAAGCCAATTGCTTTCCTATGTATCAGTGATAAACAAGTAGAACTTGGAATTAAAAACATAACACTATTTACATTAGCATCCTAAAAATGAAAGACTTTAGGGGCTCTGAGTGGCTCAGTCAGTTCAGTGTACAACTCTTGATTTCAGCTTAGGTTATGATCTCACATTTCATGAGATGAAGATCCTCATTGGGCTCCATGCTAGGCATAAAGCCTGCTTAAGATTCTCTCCCCCTCTCCTTCTGCCTCTCCCTTGCTCGCTCTCTCTCTCTCTCTCTGAAATAAACAAATAAACAATAAAAAATAAATGAAGACTTTAGGTATAAATAAAACAAAATATGTATAAGATCTATATGAGGAAAACTACAAAACTCTGAAAAAAGAAATAAAATATTAACTAAATAAATGGAAAGATATTCCATGTTCATGGATAGGA
>NW_021872484.1:0-787 GCF_006229205.1 Suricata suricatta | reverse complement strand
ATCTACTAATTCCTCTAACACATTTGAATATACAGTGGGACCAAATTATTTGGACATCAATAAGAAAAGAAAAAAAATACTTGTATGCTGTGCATTTTATCAACATATAAGAAAATAGGCCATCATTGATACTACAAGTAGGTGAAGTATATCTGTATATACTTGATATAAGTATATAAAATATATGTATAGATGTTGTGTATATAAATATATGCAAAGCTGCACACATATTAATATATATGCATATACATATGTGTATATAGACTCACATACATTTGATATATACATACATCCAGCTAACATGAGGAACAGATACAGTGATAGCAATGGTTGGTGCATGTGCGTGTATGTGTGTGTGTGTGTATACATATCCTTCGAGCATTGGAAAGATTCAAATCATTGCAGGTTTCTGATTTATAGTTACTTAGACTTAGACTCTAAGTTATCATTCTGAACCTAAGTGATATTTGAGCCTAATAAAATAAAGATATAAAATTGTAATATTATAGTGACATAAAACAACTCAAAATTATATTAAGTAGTTTCTAGCATATTATACTAGGGTAAAATAGAGACTTTGATATTGATAATAACAAACTCTGCTACAAAAGACTAAAAACTCAAAATGCCTATAAGAATTGGTTCATATTTGTAAAAGAAAAAGTTTCCACTAGAGACTATGTGGTTTGAGGCATACTGTTTGAGGATATGAACCCTCGAGATGCACCGCTGGAGCAAACTGGATTTGCCATTCCGTAATAGGATGATCTTGGGCACTCGCTTCCTC
>NW_021872483.1:0-787 GCF_006229205.1 Suricata suricatta | reverse complement strand
TAAATGGCATTGATGTCCTCCAGTGTCTTACTGCGTTCCAACTGAGGGCACCTTCCTTTGCTTCCTGCTTTTTTTTGGACTATGAAAAGAACCCTCTTAAGCAAACATATTTAATAAAAACTCTTAACCAAACACAGGCAATAATCATTCTTGGACAAATATTATTTCTATAAGATGAGTTTTCATTGATACAGTTTTTAAAATGAAAGAAAAAGTGTTCTGATTTTTTTCCAAAGAAAAATGTGAAATTACTGCTGAGAAAGAGATAGAATTTATTCCAGAGGATTTTGAGAGGCCCTTCAATGAAGGGACTACTTACTTGGTGCATTACTTTCCTAGTTGTACTGTAACAAAATACCACAACTGAGTGGCTTAAAGAAACAAAACTGGAATCTCTCACAGCTCTAGAATCCAGAGTCTAAAGTCACAGTGCTGTCAACCTCTCTTCACTCCCTCTAAAAGCTCTAAGGGAGAATCATTCTTTGCTTCCTCTAGCATAGGGTGGCCCTTGACCTTCCCTTGTCATTGGCTGTGGCACTCCTGTCTCATCTCCACCTTCAAATGATGTTATTTTTCAGTGTCTTTATATATTTTTTAAACTTCCTCTTACTGTTCTGTCTCATAAGGATTCTGCTCAGAGGGTATAGTGCCTACCTCACACCAGGATCATCTCATTTCCTTAATTTGATTATATCTACAAAGTCTTTTTTTTTCTTTTTGTCTTTATATGAAATCTTTATTCTAGCTCTATAACTGTGAAGCCAACTGTCTATTGTACATAATTTAA
>NW_021872482.1:0-787 GCF_006229205.1 Suricata suricatta | reverse complement strand
TCTGTGAAACTCAGACCATCTGTAGAAGTCCTTTAATCTAAGGTAATCACATCAGATGGAGGGATCTTCTAAGACCGACTTTCAGAAACTTTCTCTAATGTCTTTAGGAGAAAGGTGGAGAGGCAGATAAAGCTGAAGATAATTTACCGATCCTGCAGGCTCCTACCAGTTCTAAAGTGTTATGGACCCTGTGTCTTATTTTGAGATCGCCACTTCTTTGGGAATGAGGACGTTTTTTTCTTAATCTACAATGTTATGTTCATATTTCTTTGGAGTAACTTCTATTGATAATATTCCATATTGGTTCTGCATTTGAGGAGTATGTTGTCATATAATACTGTCTTGTGTTTTGTGTGATTTGATTAAAACTTTAATTCCCTTCTTTGTTTTCTTTGTAAGGTAATATATGTCTTTACATGTTTCTTATTTCTTTATTCGCCTGCTTCTCTGATACCTGAAATCCCCTTTTCATTTACTTTGCCAGGATAAATCTGGTCTCTTCTAGGTACACATTCAGATGAATAAAAGGAATTCCCTTCTGATTACCCATATATTAAACAAAATGTTTTTACTTCACAACTTTCTCTAAAAAAAATCAGGATTTTATTTTATTTTGTATTTTGTTTTGAAGTATAGCTTACATATAATGTTATATTGATTTCAGGTGTACACCACCATGGTTCTGTGAGTCTATGTTATGCTACATTCACCAGCATAGCTACCATACAGCACTATTATGATCTCATTGACAATATCACCTATGCAATATACTTTTCACCCCCTGACT
>NW_021872481.1:0-1617 GCF_006229205.1 Suricata suricatta | reverse complement strand
TGGGCGTCGTGATTCATTCACACATCAGTATGTAGCGAGGGTCTCACGGTCGTTCAGGACCTGGGGGTGGGGAGTAACCGAAGCCCCTACCCCAGACACCAAACCCTCCCTCGGGCTGCTTTAGTGTGGGGGGGCAGTGGGGGCAGGGGTGCCCGGGGCGCGGAGAGGCTGCCAGCCAGCCAGGGCTCCTGGGGCTGCCGCTGCCCCTTGTCCGTGCTCCTCAGGACAGGTGGCTCCAGGCCCCCGAGGCCCAGTGCCTGCTGTCCCACTGGCCACAGGTGCACTCAGCACGATCACTCAGCATGATCACTCAGCACGATCACTCAGCACGATGAACTGGGAGGAGCTGTTCCCGCCTCACCTCCTGCCCCCAAGCCCTGGCGGCACCTTGGTAATTTCTCGTTGCGCTAGGAACTCCACGCAGTCACTAAGAAGCCACCGGCAGCTGTGAACTCCAGCCGGCCCTGCGCCTGTCAGGTCGCACACCACGGTGGGTGCTTGCCTGGTGCCTGACACAGAGAGACAGGCGCACGGAGAAGAGGCGCCCCTGAGCTGGGAAGCCCCTGAGGGCCTCGTGGAGGAGGCGGCTAGAGGACATCTCGGGGAATCTAGGAGGGGAGGCACCAGTCAGGAGATCTTGTCTCTCTGTCTCTGTGTCTCAGTCTCATTTCCCCACCACCAGCCCCTGGCCACTGACCTCTGGCCTCCCAAACAGTTGGGGTCCCCGGGCTGTCGCTGGCTGCCCTTGGCTGCCGTGTGGGGCCAGTGTTCTGAGTCAGTATTCGAGGAGGAAATGGGGTAGATGTCACAACGTGTTCAGGGCAGACACTTTCCGCTTTCACTTACCTTCCCTCCCGCAGGACTCGGGGCCAGACTTTGAGCTGGTCGTGGTGGGGTGGGAGTGGGGGAGGCAGGACCCCCACTACCGGGGGTAAACCGCTGCCGTTTTAGTTTGTTTTACTTTTTCTTTATTTTTTTGCTTATCTATTACTTATTTTGAGAGACAGAGCACATGTGACAACGAGCAGGGAGGGGGCAGAGGGAGGGAGGAGAGGATGCCAAGCAGGCTCTGCACTGTCAGCACAGAGCCGGACGCAGGGCTCGAACTCACAGACTGTGAGATCATGACCTGAACCCAAACCAAGGGTCCGAGGCTCAACCGATTGAACCCCCAGGAGCCCCAAACCCACTGCCTTTTAATTACTACGGTCCTTCTGGCAAGGCACACAGAACATAGGACTCGCTCTCTTAACGGTCGTTGGGGCACAGTCCAGGGGGTCAGGGGCACTCACGCTGCCGTGCAGCCGCCCCTGTGTCCTCTCCAGGACTCCATCTTCCCCGGCTGCGCTCTGTCCCACTACACGGTCCTCCCCTCCCCCAGCCCCACCCCCGCTCCTCCGGGGCCTCCCACGAGGGCACCTGCCCGGCTGGTCCTCCTGAGCCCGGCTGACCTGCGCCTGCGCCTCTCGGCTGGACACACCCGGTACTGCCGCTCTGGGGGTTACGCGGAGGAACGCTCACAGGGTGGCCAGCATCCCCCTTCCCGGCGCCCACCACCCTGCCATTCGCCGTGTTCAAAACGGGGGCCGGCTCCGTGTCGCGCTCGGGAGCTCTCGG
>NW_021872480.1:0-787 GCF_006229205.1 Suricata suricatta | reverse complement strand
GGGGATGTTTATTGATTCAGTTTTTTGTTAGGCACTTAGTAGTACTTATTAAAGGAGTATATATACTATTTGAAATAGTAATTCTACAAGGACTCTCCTCCTGAATACTCCTGGGTGTTCTTGAAGATGTGTGTATAAAAATGTTTATCAGACCGTTGTTTGCAGTGTGGCAAAAATGGACGCCACCTAGATGTCTGCCGGCAGGAATACTGGCTAAATAAATAGCGGCACATACCCCACCCATGCTGAATGCTAGAGGCAAAAAGAACAAAGCCGATGTGCGTGGGGAGGAGTCCACGGCACATCTGCGGCAGCACATGATCAGTCCTGGGGCGGCTGGGATGGGAAGACTCCGCTGGGCCGGGAAAAAAATGCATGTAGAACCACAGTGTCTATGTATAATGATAGGTATGTGGCTGAATGGTTTTTATTATAGTTTATTGTCAAGTTGGATTCCATATAACACCCAGTGCCCTTCCCACCAAGTGCCCTCCTCCATGCCCGTCACCCATCTCCTCCCCTCCCCCACCTCCCATCAACCCTCAGTGCGTTTTCAGTATTCAGTAGTCAGTAGTCAGTTTTGCGTCCCTTTCTCTCCCCAACTCTCTTTCCCTCTTCCCCTCCCCCTGGTCCTCCGTTAGGTTTCTCCTGTTCTCCTGGTAGACCTATGAGTGCAAACATATGGTATCTGTCCTTCTCCGCCTGACTTATTTCACTTAGCATGACACCCTCGAGTTCCATCCATGTTGCTGCAAATGGCCAGATTTCATTCTTCCTCATTGCCATG
>NW_021872479.1:0-787 GCF_006229205.1 Suricata suricatta | reverse complement strand
TTAGGCTCTGTCCATGGTTTGCTATTGCTGAAAGTGCTGCTGTGAACATTGTGGTACAGGGGCCCCTAGGCATCAAAACCCCTGTATCCCTTGCGTAAATTCCTAGCAGTGCTATTGGCGGGTTAGGGGAGTTCTACTGTTATGTTTTTGAGGAAACTCCACACTGTTTTCCAGAGCGGCTGCACCAGTTTCCATTCCCTCCTACAGTGTAAGAGGGTGTAAGGGATATTTTTTCAATATGAGGTAGCCTACCGTCCCTAGAAACTGTTATCAGAGATGTGTGTTGGAGACATGAATTCCTTAAAGACTTTCATTTTCCTTTTTGGCCTCCCCCCGACCCCCTGTGGTAAGTTTGTTTAAGAGAGGAGATGAGTAAGGATGGGAGATAAATTATTGTCCAGAACTGAGTTGTTTCTTTCATCCTCAGTTTTTTCTAAGAGTGATTTCAATGGTAACGCTTAAGAGGAAGCGGGTCATCAATGAAGCATGGCTTGAATTCACTGAGAGGACGACAGCCCCTTGAAAACCCTCTCGTCAGTAACCCACGGCATTGAGAGGAGACTTCCACAGTTCTTTCCCAGCAATGCCCAAATCCGAGCTGTTCTGCTGGCCTACAGTGTAAGGTGGAGACAGGACTGCGGAACTCATTTGGCCGCAAATGAATTTCTTCTTTTGCTAATCCCACCTTGCACAAAGATGCTTAGGAAGAATTGGATCCTGGATGCGGTCCATCTGTTTCATTCGGGGTGGACTAGGACAGGGATAGAAACTCAAGGCTGGGCGACGC
>NW_021872478.1:0-787 GCF_006229205.1 Suricata suricatta | reverse complement strand
AAAAAAATTTTGTTCTTTCATAGAATGCAGCATAGTGCTTAGCACACAAGAGTTACTCAATAAAATTTTCTGCTTAATTGGTTTTCTATCTTCAAGATGTTGATGCAGTTTAAGTGATTTACTTGTTCTAATTATATGGCAATTTCCTCAAATTTCCATTTTGGTTGACTACTGGAAGCCGGGCCTAAAGATAATTATTGACTAAAATCTGCTTCCTTTATCACCTTACTAATTCCTAGTTTAAAGCACCCTCTAAATGTTGTGGTTTGAAATAAAAAGCCCACCGGGGGAGATTAGGGAGTCCGTCTGGGGTTTCCCTCTAATTCTCCCTGGGGCCTGTGGTTTGCCCTTTACAGGTCTTCACAAAGCAGCGGATTCATCTTCCCGTCCCTGGAGGCTGACCTCCTTCCAAGCTCAGCTCGGGGATCCTCTGTTTGCCAGTCGTGTCTTCCTCCCAGGCACAGAGGCCTGTCTGGTTCTTGGTGTGTCTGGACTCCTTTGTTTTTTTATTATTTTTTAAACGTTTATTTATTTTTGAGAGAGAGACACACACACAGAGTGTGAGCAAAGGAGGGGCAGAGAGAGAAGGAGACACAGAATCTGAAGACAGGCTCCAGGCTCTGAGCTGTCAGCACCCACGAACTGTGAGATCGTGACCTGAGCTGAAGTCAGCAGCTTAACTGACTTAGCCACCCAGGCGCCTCATGTCTGGAATCCTTTGTTCACACCTCTTTGCCAGTACCTGGCACATTGAGGCAGACTTTATTTCTGTTCGCCTGTCCACAAC
>NW_021872477.1:0-787 GCF_006229205.1 Suricata suricatta | reverse complement strand
TGTAGTAGCAGACTGAGGCCAACCATTTGATTGGCATGAAGAATTGGGACTTGTGTTAAAGTTTTGTTTGTTTATTAAGTAATACTTATATTTAAATAGTATGTTATAGAATAATAAAAATGATTAACTGTATGAAATACACATTATTCACATTTATGCACAATTGAGTAAACATTGCTTGCCCATGTCTAAAATATTGTTGGTGGTGGTAGTGTTTGAGATGATTATTTAATTTTTTGAACTGATGGGTACTGAGGCCATCTTTGAATGCTGTTCTTTCCCAAATTCAGAGTCTATTACATGGGTGTCTTAGTCTATTTGCAATAACAAAATACCAATGAGTGGCTTAAGAGCAATAGGAATTTATTTCTGACAGTTCTGGAGACTGGGAAGTCTAAGATCAAGGCATTGGCATGTGAGGTGTCTGGTGAGGGTCTCCTTCCTGGGTCATAGATGGTCATCTCTCACTGTGTTCTCACATAGTAGAAGGGGCTAAGTTCCTCTGTGGGGTTTCTTTCATAAGGGTATTAATCCCATTTAAATGTGTTCTTCCCTTAAGACCTACCTAATCACCTCTCAAAGACCCAACCAGCTAACCCCTTGAGGTATCAGAATTTCAATATATGAATTTTTGGGAAACACAGCATTCCTTTTGTAGCAGTGATTTAGCATTTGGATTGGGCATTTTACTCCCATGCACAATCTTGGTTAATCCTCATGACTTCCCTGTAAAATAGATATTAATAGGTGAATATTAATAGTCCCAGGTGGCCCATGAGGAAACTAA
>NW_021872476.1:0-787 GCF_006229205.1 Suricata suricatta | reverse complement strand
TGTGTGCGTGCAGTACCTGTGTGCATGCAGTACATGTGTGCATGCAATACCTGTGTGCATGCAGTACCTGTGTGCATGCAGTACATGTGTGCGTGCAGTACCTGTGTGCATGCAGTACATGTGTGCATGCAATACCTGTGTGCATGCAATACCTGTGTGCATGCAGTACATGTGTGCGTGCAGTACCTGTGTGCGTGCAGTACCTGTGTGCATGCAGCACACAGAGCGCTCTAGGCCGCAGTGCATCTTCTCACAGGGGCCGATCTAAAAGATATGGCAATAATTACATATGTGTGTCAGTCTATACATAACGTGCCATTAGACTTTGTGTCTATTCTGGATCCTACATCAGTAGGCTCTCGTGACCCCAAATGGTCACTTATGCTGCATGCATTCCCAGGACCCCCTCCTTGAAGAGATACTGACCAGCTTCTGGTCCTGCAGATACATCGGTGAAGCAATAGACCTCCGAGGGATATCAGGCCTGCGGACGTTCAGAGTCCTGAGAGCTTTAAAGACAGTCTCTGTGATCCCGGGTGAGCGGCTTCCCCACCGCGTCTATTCACGGAGCATCTGCTGGCTGCCGCCGCCTAATGCCCTTCTCTGATTTTTGCAAATCAAACTGTTGTCCCCATTTAAAAGACAAAGTAACTGAGGCCCAGAGAATAGAAAACACAATCCCAAGTCCTCATCACTAGTAAGAGGCAAAGTGTGACCTGGACACTAATGTCCCAATTCCTAGGACAATGCTCTGTGTACAGGACCTCATGGTCTTACCATCAATAAC
>NW_021872475.1:0-787 GCF_006229205.1 Suricata suricatta | reverse complement strand
CCCTGGGCCGTCGGGCAGGGACCTTGGGTGTGAGCGAGGAGGGAGCGGGCCCCCGTGATACGCAGCTGGCGGTGGGTGCCCACCTCACACTCAGTGGCACAGCCATGAGACTCGGAGCCCCATCCGAGGGGAAGCCACGCTCTGACTAAGGGAGTCTAGACCTCCGCACCCTTGCATCTGCCCTGGTGCGCCCCAGGGAAGCCTGCGGGGGCACCACCCCCATGGCCCAGGTCACGGAGTCTAGCCAGCTCTGCTCGGCCCCCAGCGGTTGGCCAGTCTTCCTAACGCCCCCACCGACGCCCGGCGTGGAAGCCGGGACACGTCCGCTGAGACGTGTGGTGACTACACGGGATGTCATCCGGCCTCCAGGGAGCTCAGAGGACATGACCTTGGCCTACGACTCATCAGGCGCGGGGTCTGGTTGTGGTGAAGATCAGGAAGAATAAAAACGAAGGCCAAACGAAGCCCGAGCACAGGTGGTAGACAGCAGGCCGGTCCCTCAAGACAAAGGCACAATGAGCGGTTGGCCGGCGCGTAGCGTGCAGACGCTGTGCCAGACGCTGTGCCAAGCTGGGAGGCACCTTCTGACGGGAGCCACACATCCGTCCTACATGGGGTCGACGACAGGACTCGTGGGCACCCACCGTGCGCCACCGCCTGCTTTCGGTCCCATCGGGGCCAGAACAGAACAAAGGACACAGTACCCCCTTTCGTGGGCACGTGCCGGGCGGTGCAAGGGGAGGGGGTAAATCCAACCTGAAATGAGGCTGCGGCACCAGAAATCCAC
>NW_021872474.1:0-787 GCF_006229205.1 Suricata suricatta | reverse complement strand
CCTCTTCCCATTGGGTTGTGATAAGAATCAAAGGCATGATACCTGTAATAAACTTAGAAAAGTTGCTGACAGGTAGTAAGCCCCATGAAATGCTAGATAGTGGTAGTTTCTTCCTCTAGGCCCCCATCCAGGTCTTGGCAGAAGGGAGCCTGGCCACTGTGGCAGTAACTGCTGCGTGGAATGAAACATTGTCATGGTGCACAAAGCAATGTCAACTATTTTTCTGTCCAGTCTCCCCTCTCCCTAGAATATGAGCCACACGCTGAAAACCCAGTTTGTGAAAGAGAGCGTGGCACATGGTAAAAGAGCAGGTGCAGGAATCCCCCCTGGAAAGGGTCCCAACATTTGAAAATTCCTAACTTGGGTGCAAACACAGTTGGGCAACAGACAACAAGAGACCTAAACAGGCTTCAGACACTCTACAGAGCTAAAAGCTGGCCTAGAAGTCTGGATGGAGGCTGGGTTTTGAGAGCCTTTCTGCTCCCTTGCTGTGGGGCCTTGGGCAGTCCATGCCCCTTTCTGGGCCTCAGTGTCTTCTATGGATGACAAACAATGTGAGGTGGGACCACGGTCTGTGCTCTGCAGGAAGTTCGCTTCCATCAGGGCCCAGAACACACACACACACACACACACACACACACACACACACACACACACAAACACACACACGACACTAGCAAAACAAGAGGGGAAGGGACACACCCAGTTCTAAGGCTTCGGCTCACTACTGTCAAGTTCAGGGTCAGGCTCAATCTCTCTCTCTCTCTTTCTCTCTTTCTCTCTTTCT
>NW_021872473.1:0-787 GCF_006229205.1 Suricata suricatta | reverse complement strand
GTGGGTTCCATGCCCAGTGTGGAGCCCAACAAGGGACTCAGTCGCATGGCCTTGAGATCATAATCTGAGCCGAAATCAAGCGTCAGGTGCCAACCAACTCAACCACCCAGGCATTCCAAAAAATCCTTTTATAAATAACAACATTGGTCAAAGATGAAATCTTAAGGGTTATCAAAAATATTTTAACTAAATGAAAATACAATCTTTCAAAATTTATGAGAGGTAGTGAAAGCAGTGTGTAGAAAAATTTATCATGTTAAACGCATATATTAGAAAAGAAGAAAGATATAAAATCCATAAGGCACAACCTTAGGAAACAGAAAAAGAAGAACAAATTAAATCCAACATAAGTAGAAGAAAAACATGATAAAAAATATAGCAGAAATCAATGAAATTTAAATCAGAAAACTAATAAAGAAAATTAGCAAACAAAAAGCTGGCTTTCTGAAAACATTAATAAAATTAATAAAACTCCCAGCCAGGCTAATTATGAAAAGAAAGACAGATGGTATACATTGCTAATATAAGAAATAAAAGAAAGGCCATCTCTAGTGATCCTCCTAAAAAGATAATAAATTTAATATTAGGATTGACTTACGTCCACAAATTTGATAACAGAGACGAAAGAAAACCACTTGAAGACAATCTGAATAGGCCTATATTAATTAAAGAAATGCCATCAATTACTGATAACTTTCCAAAACAGAATGCACTAGGTCCAGATGAGCTCACTGTTTAATTCTATCAGATATTTAAGAAGAAAATTATGCCAATTGTATAAATCTTT
>NW_021872472.1:0-787 GCF_006229205.1 Suricata suricatta | reverse complement strand
CTGGCCCTGCCCTCCTCGGTGGGCCTCACCTCTCAGAGCGGGGCCCGGCCCTGAGACCTGCTGTCTGAGGCAAGCCCGTCTGCCCCAGGGCTGAGGCAGAGGGACTTTAGGCAGCCTTCTAGGTCAACAGACACCCACCCCCGATGCTCCAAGAGAGATTTATGGAGGGCCGAGTAGGGCTCAGGGACCAGTGAGAGCAGGAGGGGGGCACTGCAGGGAAGCAGGACGACGGGCACCTCCCATCTGCTCATCTAAAACAGAAAGCGGAGGGCGAGAGTCCTAGTCTCAGGGTCCACACGAGCCAGCTGCAGAAGCAGAGAGGGGGCAGAAGATGACCACAGGAAGTGGCCGCAGGGAGCAGAGGCTCCCCCTTCTCACGGACAACCACTCGCACCCATAGAGTTGAACTCGGAGCCGAGTGGGAGCTCTGGTGGTCTCCCCTGTGCCTGTTCCCGTTCCCCAGGGCCCTGGAGTCCGACACGCTGGGAGCAGGCCTTCCCCTCCCCATTGCCAGACCCGAGACCACGCACCGGGTCACGTCCTGACCGAAGGGGGCTCTCGTGTGTGGGCCGCCGGGGATGACACGTGCTCCTTGCTCCTCCATCTCCACGGTCTGTGTCGCAGGGGTGAGGAGGGACCACGGCAGGCTATTTCAGCCAGCCCTCCCTCTGTATCAGGGACCAGCTTGACCCTCCCTTCCAGCCTGCGGACCCTCGGTGAAGGGTGGTCCCCAGTTGGTCCTATGAATACAGTAGCTACCCCCCCCACGGTTTCCATTTCTGGGGTG
>NW_021872471.1:0-787 GCF_006229205.1 Suricata suricatta | reverse complement strand
ACGAGAGACTTGGGCATGTGAGTGGATATGAGTGAGAGAAACAGTGGATGTGTGACCGTTTCCTGATCAGGATGTCTTGTGTCTGCAGGTGTCCAGTGTGAGGTGCAGCTGGTGGAGTCTGGGGGAGGCCTGGCGAAGCCTGGGGGCTCCCTGAGACTCTCCTGTGCAGCCTCTGGATTTGACTTCAGTATATATGCCATGCACTGGGTCCGCCAGGCTCCAGAGAAGGGGCTGGAGTGGGTCTCATATATTAGTAGTGGTGGAAGTAGCACAAGCTATGCGGACTCTGTGAAGGGCCAATTCCTATCTCCAGGGACAACGCCAAGAACACACTCTCTCTGCAGATGAACAGCCTGAGAGTCGAGGACACGGCCATGTATTTCTGTGCAAGAGACACAGTGAGGGGATGTCTGTGTGAGCCCAGACACAAACCTCCCTGTAGAAAGGAATCAGCACCACCAGGGGTTGCACACTCTGCACAATTCTGGTTTGTATTCGTAGGAGCTGGTGCAGATGGTTCCATGTTAGAATCTGGGGCTTCTCCACACAACCATTTCCCTCATGAGGCCTTTTGGACACATGATTCTTGCCTACTGATTCAGTCTCTGAATTAGATATTTGTCACAGGAAAACTACCTAAAATGCACAGAAGTCAGAGTTGCTTGTATTAGCTTTAGTCCTCTCCCTAAATACACATTGATTACAGACATCCTGATGCACATCAACTAAACCTTTAAGGATTCCCAGATGCACTCACTGTGCACCACAGGACCCTTCAGCTCCATGT
>NW_021872470.1:0-1617 GCF_006229205.1 Suricata suricatta | reverse complement strand
GAGGGAGGAAGGATTGGGGGAGCTCCTTAAGTCACGGCCCAGCCACGGAGGCCTGCCGCCCGCTATGCTCTGGGTAGAGAAACTCCAGCAGCGGTTCAGGGATCAGAGTGGGCAGTCAGGACAGGAATGAGGAGTTTTCAAATCTGCAGGCTCTCTGCTGAGTCCGGGGGCCCTGGACTTCCTGGATCGCTAAAGGGAAGCATTAGCCCTCACTGGGCTCTTGAAATTGTTGATTCCTCCCCTAGCCAACCACACAGGTCTGCCAGAGGTCAGATTTAAAAAAATAAGCACCACTGGTCCAAGCCCACAGAAGGCCACCGAGTAAACTGGCTCAGTTCTGTTTAAGAAAGAGCCTCTTCCTTGAGGTCTGAGAGTGATGGAAAAAGGGGTGAGGGCAAGCCCACCTGCAGTGTCTGGGGGCCAAAAGTCTGGGACTGGGGGAGGGGAGAGGAGTCATAAAATAGCCCCCTTTCCCTCTTAAGGCAAATTGTTTTGCACTCCTCCTCAAGGTTCAAGGGCTTGCATTTTCAGTGACTAGGGGTTCATCTAAAGAGATGACACCAGGGGGCGCCTGTGTGGCTCAGTAGGTCAAGTGTCAAGACTCTTGGTTTCCTCTTAGGTCATGACCTTGTTTAGTGAGTTCAAGCCCTGTGCTGAGCTCTGTGCAGACAGTGTGCAATCTGCTTGGGATTCTCTCTCTCCTGCTCTCTCTACACCCTCCCCCCACTCTCTCTGTTTCAAAATAAACAAACATTAAAAAAAAAATAAAGAGGGCAGTACCAGGATAAAGGCCTGGAGTCAGGGAAGCAGAATTCATACACCAACGGCTCCCTAAAGAGGCAGGAATGCTAAGTGGTTAGAGCACCCGGGAGGGTCTGGTGGGCCTGGCTTTCCATCCCGGCCTGGAGACTTCTCAGGGGTGGATGTAACCTTCAGCATGTTTACTGATGCTCTTAGAGCACCACTGCTCCACGTCTATGAAACCAGGATCCTACCTCCCCTCAAAGGTGCAGGGTTAGGAAGAAATGACATTGTGTATGTCAGGTGCTTGGCACAGTTCCCGGCACGTAGCGATCCAACGGGAAACGGCGACTATCACTGTTTTTACTGTCACCTGGTAAAGGACTGTATTAGTTTTCTATTGCTGCTGTAAGAAATTATTGTAAACATGGTATCAAAAATAACAAAAATGGGGGCACCTGCGTGGCTCAGTAGGTTAAACATCTGATTCTCGGTTTTGGCTCAGTTCATGACCTCACGGTTTATGGGTTCAATCCCTGCATCAGGCTTTGCGCTAATGGTGTGAAGCCAGGTTGGGATTCTCTTTCTCTGTCCCTCTGTCTCTGCTCCTTCCCTGCTTATGCTGTCTCTCTCTCTCTCAAAATAAATAAATAAACTCTAAAAAATTTTTAAAAATTAAAGAAAACCACAAAACAAAAATGTACTATCTTATAGTTTTGTAAGGCAGAGTCCAAGAGGAGTCCTGTGGACTGAAAGCAATGGGTGCTGGTAGGGCTGCACTCACTTTGGAGGCTCTGGGAGAATGTCTGTTCCTTGCCTCTGCCCCTTTAGAGAGGCCCCGGGAACTTCTTGGCTGTGGCCTCTTCCGCCGTCTTC
>NW_021872469.1:0-787 GCF_006229205.1 Suricata suricatta | reverse complement strand
GTCTTATTCTTCCTCCTGCTCCAGGAATTGGAAATGAATGCCCAGAGCGAGTTGTTCAAGTTGGCATGCAACAATTACAGCACTGTGCCTGGGGAGCATACTGGGGCCTGGTTCTGGGCCATGGATCGGCTCAGCAAGATAGAGAGGTGAAGCCGGGACAAGAATTGGGGATGGCAGGGCAGGCTCTCTCCGGGAACCAGCACCAGAGATCTGTGTCCATGGCCCTTCCTTTGGTTAGTGTCAAATCCCATTGCCTGGTAATAGCTAGGTGCCCAGACTCCAGCTTCTAGGCAGGTACTAGGAGGGAGACCTGAGTGTGGCTCCTGGTAGCCTCATAGCTGACCCCCTGTCTGGTAGCTACAAACTGTCATGTTAATTAGAGCCCCCATTTGAGTTGGCCAGCAACACCTTCAAGGCCAAGAAAGAACACATCATCCTGAAGATGTGGAGCTAGTGAGTGCCCGGACCAGGGCTGGCAGGGTGGTCTCCTGTTAGTACTCAAAAATTTGTGTATAAGTGCAAGCTTGGTGGCAGGGGGGAGGGGTTGGGGTGGGGAGACATCTGAGTAGTTCAGTTGGTTAAGCCTTTGATGGCTTCGGCTCAGGTCATGATCTTGGGGTTTGTGAGCTAGAGCCCAGCATCAGGCTCTGTGCTGACAGCTCAGAGCCTGGAGACTGCTTCAGATTCTGTGTCTCCCACTCTCTCTGCCTCTTCCCCACTCACACTCTGTTTCTCTTTCTCTTAAAAATAAGTAAACACTAAATTAAAAAATAAGTATAGGATCGGT
>NW_021872468.1:0-787 GCF_006229205.1 Suricata suricatta | reverse complement strand
GGGGCGAAGGAGGGGACACTGAAATTTCCCGCGGCTGAAGGTAAAGAAAGCACCACTTCTCAAACATCAGCGGGAGGCCCCACAGGGTCTCTGACTCACTTACACTCCTGGCTGCAGGATGGAATGCTCACAAAAGAGTTCTAGAAACGTCCATGGAAAGGCTGGGCTGGATCCTACGAACCATGAAATCAAGACCTGAGCTGATATCAAGAGTTGGATGCTTAACTGACAGAGCCACCCAGGCGCCCCAACTTAAACCACTCTTAAGCAGGCTTTCTGTCACCCTTAGTCTTTTGTGCCCTCCTGCTCTCTGCCAGCTGCCTTCCTGACCCCACACAGGGTCCCCATCCACCTCTGCTGACTTGGGATCTGTGGAGGGAGGCCGGGCCTGCTCTACTCTGGCCTAAGTGCCCAGGCTTGCTTGCCCTAGTCCAGGGGCCCTGGTGAGGTTGGAGCCTGGAGCCCCAGCCCAGTGGGGCCCTGGAGAGGGTGGGACCGTGGAGAGGGTGGGGCCTGGAGAGGGTGGGGCCTGGAGAGGATGGAATCCTGGAGAGGGTGGAGCCTGGAGAGGATGGAGCCTAGGAGAGGGTGGGGCCTGGAGAGGATGGAGCCTAGGAGCTCCAGTCCAGTGTGGCCTGGAGAGGGTGGGACCCTGGAGAGGGTGGGGCCTGGAGAAGGTGGGGCCTGGGAGCTGAAGCTGCCCACCAGCTGCCCCCTGACAGCAGCCAGGCTTAGCCACTCTTGACCAGAGAGCTGACGCTGCACTTCTCCGCAGAGAGAGCGCAAG
>NW_021872467.1:0-787 GCF_006229205.1 Suricata suricatta | reverse complement strand
GCTCTCATCTTTGCTCCCAGACCCGAGCAAGAGTAAATGGCAGTCTGAGCATCTGGACCCAAGAACTCAGTCTGACAACTTCTCCAGAGCTGGATGGGTTCTTGGCCTGGGGAACAGAGTGAGAGAAACACTTTCTTCTAATTCTCTGTGGGTGTGAGAGCAGGACATCCATCACTGAAGCAAGAGCTCCACAGAAACTACCCAAGGACTTGTGTCTCCAGTGCATCTCAGGAGAAGAGCTGCAGAGAAACAGAAGGACTAGAGGGGCCCTGACACCTATGTTGGTCAGACTTTTCAGACTCTTACCCCAACTTAGCAAAACTTATACCAGTTGGACACTGCTGTAAGAGCCTCACACTTTCCCATTTCTGCAGGAAAACACCTGACCCTTAAACAACCCACAGATTGGGCAGCTGGGCTTCTCACTACCTGAGGTAAGGTCTTTGTGTCTCTGTCAGGGAAGTGTGCAGCCTCTAGATATGCTGAGTTGAGGAACAGAGCCCAAAGCAGACCCTAAGAACTTATGCTCCTCTGTCTTCCAGGTTTCCTAGCGCTTTGGGGTCTGTACCCCATCCTAATACCCTCTATCTTGGTTTTCTAAACATGAAGGAAAATCAGTGAAAAGGATGAAGGAGACTTGTCACATCCCAGCCTGGGTGTCTGCATCCTGGTGGAAGTATCAATTCCTGTCTGTAGCACTCTTGGGCTTTGCTGACCTCTGCTCAGAGATTTTGGCACCTGTCTGGTAATAATTGTCTCCAAAGAGCCATCTAAGAGCAGATGGTAT
>NW_021872466.1:0-787 GCF_006229205.1 Suricata suricatta | reverse complement strand
TATATATATATATATATGGACCACATCTTCTTGATCCATTCATCAATTGATGGACATTTAGGTTCTTTCCATGATTTGGCTATTATTGAAAGTGCTGCTGTGAATATTGGGGTACATGTGCCATTATGCATCATCACTCCTGTATCTTTTGGGTAAATTCCTAGCAGTCATAGGGTAATTTTATTCTTAATTTTTTTAGGAAACTTCACATTGTTTTCCAGAGCAGCTGCACCAGTTTGCATTCCCACCAACAGTGTAAGAGGGTGCCCATTTCTCCACCTCTTTGCCAGTATCTATAGTCTTCTGAATTGTTCATTTTAGCCAAATGTGCATTTAAATATCATACTTACATATTCAGTTGTTACTCTCTTATCTTTTGTGCTAGGAGATTAACATTACCTAAAGCACAAATGTCAAACATTTATAAAGAAAATATATAAATGTAAAGTGCAGTGATTAACATTATAGTTAACTGACTACAGTCATTAGCTCAACTGATTGAAGGGATGTCCAAATAGCTGGTAAAATATTATTTCTGAATGTGTCTAGGAGGGTATTTCTAGAAGAGATTAGCATGTGAACCAGTAGACTAAATAAAGATCACCCTCATCAATGTGGATGGGTACCACCCAACCCATTCAGGGCCTGGATTGAACAAAAAAGCATAAGAAGGTGTGTATTTGCTTTGTTTGAGCTGAGACACCCATCTCCTCCTGCCCTCAGACATCAGTCCTCCAGGCTTTCAGGTCGGTCTTGGACTCTATCTGGTTTTCCTTGTTTCCAGTTT
>NW_021872465.1:0-787 GCF_006229205.1 Suricata suricatta | reverse complement strand
CCCTCGGTTTAGTCCCCAGATCCCACACTGGGAACTGCTGGCGGTTCAGGCTACAGTTCCCCATTTTGGAGAACCCCTGGGCCCAGTCCCCACTTCCACCTTGGGAGCTGCTGGTGTACGCACAGGGCTTCCCCTAGCCAGGCTGCTGTACATCTCTTCTGTTAACAGCAGGTGTGTTACGGTGCACGCGAGGTGCAGGTTGTGGCTAATGGACATTAGTTTGGCTCCGAGAAACCCAAAGACTTAGCCAAAGCAAAACCAAAAACAAAAGCAAAAACCAACAACAACAACAATAAAACAAGCAGTCTTGTAGGGTAATCTTTAAATTCCAAAAAGTAGGGCATGCCACATTCCAGCATACCTGCTTATTTTATGCCCAAGAACTATAATCCCGAAAGCTGCAGCTATCTACAAAGATGGAAAGATCTTACCAGAAGCAATCTAGAGTTACAAGGGTCATTATGGGAAATCTTCCCGTTAGACAAGATCGTTCATTTAAGTTCATTAATGAACTTGAAGGAAGCTTTCCCAACTCAAACAACCAGAATGGGATGCCTATGTTAACTGTTATGTAGAAGCCTCCAAACTTTAAAATTCCAAAATTGCTTCATTAGGAGATTTGTTGCAAAACACGAATGCAAAATTTAAGATGCAAGAGGAACCTAAAACAAAAGGCAGGCTGATGTGACTCCTACCCCTGCCCTCTAGTCTCTTTCCCTGAGTATTCATGGTCTACTAACTCTCTATCCAAACTGCTTCCCACTCTGAAGAGACTATTAAAACAGTT
>NW_021872464.1:0-787 GCF_006229205.1 Suricata suricatta | reverse complement strand
CTTCTGCACCTCTGTCCAGAGCTTGCAGACTCCCTTTCAAACACTTAACATCACTCACCATGTGTAACTGAGAGTAAAGGACTCATCAACTTTGTCCCTTTTTCTTGCATTAACTCATTTGAAATCTGGCTACTTCAGACCTGAATGAGGGGCACCTGAGTGCCTCAGTCGGTTAAGTGTCCGACTTCGGCTCAGGTCATGATTTCATGGTCCATGAGTTGGAGCCCTGCACCAGGTTCTGTGCTGACAGCTCAGAGACTGGGGCCTGCTTCAGATTTGTGTCTCCCTCTCTCTCTCTACCCCTCCCCTGCTCATGCTCTGTCTCTCAAAAATAAATAAACGTTAAAAAAAAAAAAAGGACCTGAATGAAAACTGTAGGAGGGATGGGGCACCCGGGTGGCTCAGCCAGTTAAGTGTCCAATTCTTGATTTTGGTTCCGGTCATGATTTCACGGTTGGGGAAATGGAGCCCTGCGTTGGGCTCTGTGCTGATAGTGCAGAGCCTGCTTGGGATTCTCTCTCTTTCACTCTCTCTGTCTCAAAGTAAATAGATAAACCTTAAAAAAATTTAAAAAGTTGTAGGAGGGACACCCAGGATTGCACTAAAAGCTTATCAGCTTTGGACTCAAAACAATGGGGCTTCCTGTTCTAGCTGGCCACTTGCTAGTTGTGTGACCCTAACTAAACATGTTATTATATAAGCACCCTCAGGACTGTCAACTCAGGAAAAAAATACTTACCTCAGGGTACAGCTGTGAGGCTTAGAAATAATATAGAGCATTGACCAC
>NW_021872463.1:0-787 GCF_006229205.1 Suricata suricatta | reverse complement strand
GGGTGTCAGGTGGTTAGAATTCTAGGGAGGACATTCATGGGAAGGACAGAAACCTCACATGGAGAGATCCGGGGGGCAAATCCAACTCTGTTCCTTTACACCCTGCCTCAGCTTTTCAGTATCATGGTGGTCCCTGGGGCTAAGCAGGAGTCACTCACCAGACTGTGTTGAGGAGCCAGTGAAATTCCAGAGGAACAAAAAAAATCTCCAGATCCGCACCTCACACTGTATGTTTGCATAGAAAGCATAAAGGCATATTGCATTTATTATCTTCAGCAAAGCGATCAAGCAGCCTGACACCTTGCTCCTGGGAAGATACAGATGGACCATCATTTGCATTAGCTTTGGACAGACTTTACACGAGTACAGCCTATTGCTCTAAATCAGAGGAATTTTATGCCATTCTTTTCAAAGAACAGTTTTCACCTTACGAAATGGTGGTATGATTTGATCATAGGTGTTTGCTCATTTTGTTTAAACCTTTTAATGCTCCAGTGGTAAATACATTTATTGAAGTCAGACTACAACCAGAATTCTTAATTGAAACTGAGCATCTTTTTAAAATTAAATCTTTTAATGAATGAAGAATTGAAAAGAAACAAAAAGCAAATGTGGTACCACAGTGACTTAAACTTTTAGAATTTACACTGTGTTGAGAATAGAAACCACTCTGTAATGGTAATGGTACTGGACAGTTCTTTGCTATTATTTCAATAAACATATTTCAGTCCCATTTGCTCCATCCAGACATGGGGCTGGGACCCAAAAAAACAGTGCTCAGAAATGA
>NW_021872462.1:0-787 GCF_006229205.1 Suricata suricatta | reverse complement strand
GCCCACTTTTACCCAGGGCCTCCAGATGGGAACTCACTCTTGCTGATTGATTTTAGCTTTATGTGTCTCTAAGCAGAGATGCCAGCTATGTTGTGCCATACTTTGGACCTACAGAATGGTGAACTACTAAATGGGTATTGTTTTAAGCCCCTGAATTTGTGACAATCTATTACATGTCAAAAGCAGACAAATGCAAATGTCATGGCCCAGTAGCAGCGGTCCCTTGGCAATTGGGTTTTAGTATGCCCGTCCAGAGGCAGGTGGGTGGTTCAGTTGGTTAAGAGACCAACTCTTGGTTTTGGCTCAGGTCATGATCTTACAGTTCATGAGTTTGAGCCCCACGTCGGGCTCTGTGCTGACAGACAGTGTGGAGCCTGCTTGGGATTCTCTCTCTCCTTTTGTGTCTCTACGCCCTCTGGCTCACTCTCTTTCTCTCTCAAAATAAGTAAATAAACTTAAAAAGAAAAAAAAAAGAGAATGCCTGTCCAGACAAGATAGGTAGCCTACAGAATGTTCCTATAGCATCTGAGAAAGGCAGTTTATCTACTACCTCAAGGCCTCAGCCACTGTGGTGTTCTTTTCTTAGCACTCTCCCTTCTACTTTGGCTGGCCTGACTGGTACCTGAGATGGACATTTGACATGTGTGGGCTTTGGTTTCTCACATAGATGCTGCTACTTCCTGACTTATCCTCGATTCCACACACCTCTCTAGCTCCTTACCCCTAACGGCCTTCCTTCTCCTTTTCCCACACCAAGCCAGGCTAATGTTCGTTAAACTCTGAATCG
>NW_021872461.1:0-787 GCF_006229205.1 Suricata suricatta | reverse complement strand
AAAAAAATGAATAAGTTACTTCTGGTAGCAAAACTTCAACTTGTTTCTCTGTCAACACTGTGTAAGGATCTCCACTCACAGGAAATGTTAATCCCCAAAAGAATGTGGTTTTCTGCCTCCATCTGGAACTTACCAAACTGTGGAGTCTAGGAAGAGCAGGTCCTGTCACATTTCCCCAATATTGTTTGGCAAAGGATGCTAATCAAACCATGCTCGGAAAAATTAATAATGTGGGAAGATATTTTGAAAGTCCAAATAAACTTCTCATAAGATATCTGACAGTCACGAAATAGCAAGTGTGTTCTGAACTCAATAAGTCACATACACATACACCAAAAACATTTTTGGCTTATAATGAGTTCATCTGAGAACAGAGATGTCCATTAATCTCTTTATCTCCTCTGTTAATTTATAAACTCTTTGAGGATAGTTTTGGTCTTTCACTCATCTTTATCCGCAGTGCTTAATACCATATCTCACACATAACAGCCATTCAAATTTACAGAATGTACAGACTCCAAATAAATGATGTTTTAAACTTTTATATCATGCTGATCTTCTCTTTTCTAGACAGCTCAGATCATTTTCCTGAATTTAAATTTACACCAACCTATGTTTTCTTGCCACCACAATTATATTAGCATTTCTGGCATATCTAGGCTGCCGTGTATTTCATCAGTACCCTGGTTAGAAAAGGAAATATTTTATCTTGAAGTGAATATTATTCTCCTCTTTGCAAAATTTGTTTTTATCTCTTTATATATTCTCCTCTGAGATAAAAAAAAAA
>NW_021872460.1:0-787 GCF_006229205.1 Suricata suricatta | reverse complement strand
GACTTTCCCGTGGAGTTACCATGAGATTACTATAAAACAATTACAAAATTACTCTATTCCAAATTGAGTTTTCATTCATGTGTTAAGCATTTTATTGAATGTGTCTGCAGGCACTGTGCTGGGCTCTGAGGGTACAGATAGAAGTATGACCTGATCTCTACCTTTAAGGAGCTTGCTTTCTACTCAAGGGAGAAAGTACTGCCTTACCAGTTCATTTCCATACAAAGCTGAGTGCAACCGATATTTGGCAAGTCAATACAAACTGCAGTGGGACTGCAAAGGTATGACCTTCCCATTTACCCTAGGGGGTCAGTTGAGAAAGCTGTAATCATATGAGACTATATTTCAAATTGTCAAACAAAATTAACCTTGCTGACATCTTAAACTATAAAATGTTGGCACTTTATTCCCTGCCTATTTTTTTTTACTTTATATGTGTAAGGTTTGATAGATGGAGGCAGAGGTGAGAGAAAAGGGAGAGACCAAGTTATGGAGTCAAGAAGGCCTTTATTAGAGTCTGCAATATCCGGGTGAGGTTCGGTGACTCTGGAGTGGGCAGTCAGGGAAGTCGTGCCTGGTATGGGAGAGCAAGGTGTTTTATGGGTGCCAAAGTTCCGGGTTTGAGCTCAGGTGGGCTGATAGACAAGTAGGGGCATCTTTTGAAGGTGGCAGGATTCAACTGGCTGTTCACTTCGGTGGGATGGGGGATGCTGGAATTCCATGGTGAGGCATTCCAGTTTGAGACAGTCCAGATTGGAGAGTGGGGGTCGTCGGTCCCTGGCGGTGC
>NW_021872459.1:0-1617 GCF_006229205.1 Suricata suricatta | reverse complement strand
GGTGCGCTGCTACCGAGGCTGAATGACCCGAGGAGCCCTCTGCCCTCGTTGGCACCTTTAAATGAGGAGGACAGACTCAGAGACCTTGAGGGGCCATGCTAGGGTGCCATCTCGGACTTGAAGGCCCAAGGAGAGAGCGTGACACACGAAGTCTGTCACTGCCCCAAACGAGCAGAGATGGGCTGTCCTTACAAGAACCTTCCGGAAGGCACAAGACCCTGCCACAGGACACTGTCTCTTGAGGTGCGAAACACAGGCACCTGTGTCACCACTGGATCTCTGCCCCGTGGAGACTGGGAGACGGCAAAGGCGTGGGGAAGCCCCTGCCTGTGCTCATCTGCCATGTGGCAATAGGGTCTGAGGGCCAGGCAAGTGACAGTTCCGGAAGCTCTGCCTTCAGACGCGTGACCCCGCCCCACTCCTATTTCCCCCCTATCTGGTAGGTTCCGCAGAACGCCCCGGGATTGTAAGCAGTCAAGGAGGAGATCAGCCTAGATGGCCCGATGGCCACCTCTCGACGGGGCCGCTTCAGAAAGTCCGACAGCAAGATATCCTCTGAAATAATTCCTTGGTCCGCATCGTGTCCGCCCGGAAGCACCTGAACCTTGTTAAACACTGCCTATGTGTCAGGAGGTGTAGACAAGCCTTGGTCTCCAGAAACACAATCTGCTCTGCCGAGTGGCTGTGACCTGAATGCTGTAGGCACAACCAAGTACCCATCTGTGCCCCTGGGCACAAACTTCTGGGAACACCAGAAACGCTTCCCGCCACAGAGAGAGGCTGTTCATATTTTATCATTCATGGCATCCAGGGGGCTTCCAGGTGACCCGTGCCCCCTCACACTGTACATATGCTAACCTTTCAGCAGCTACGGTCAGCTCAGCCTCCGTGTCAGACGGGCAAGGACCACACCATAAGTGGGGAAATCCCAACAAGGAAACAGGGTACACCTTCAAAATGGAACCTCAACCGTTGAGGCCCATGGATTCGTGCTTCTTTCTTTAACAGAACAAGCTTCACAACACACGGAGCTTTCAAAGGAGGACCCTAAAGAGGCGCCTGGGAGGCTCAGGTGGTTGAATGTCCACCTCTTGATTTTGGCTCAGGTCAGGATCCCAGAGTTGTGGGATCGAGTCCCATGTCCAGCTCTGTGCTGGGTGTGGAGTCTGCTTGGGATTCTCGCTCTCTCTCTCTCTCTCTCTCTCTCTCTTACTCTCTCCTTCTTTCTCTGCCCCTCCCCCTCAAAATAACAGCAGCCTACTAACGAGGTGTACAAGAGGATAGTAATTCTATAAAAGAGGAAGTTTGTGCATTATGTACATAAAAACATTACACACGAAAGACTTAGCGGATACCAGTCCACATGCCTACAGTGGACACTAGTGGGTGGAGGGAAGGAAAGACTTTCATTTAAACAGTTGGAACACTTAGAAGTTTCAAATTTTCTATAATGAATACACATTGATCTGGAAGTCTAAAAAAATAATTTAAGATGGAAATTTTTGATCCTGGTTTGTTGATTTTCATCATTCTTGCGAGGAAGGGACAAAATTGGAAAACTAAAGAGACAGAGAGAAAAGCATCAGGGACAAGCCAAGGAGAGAGGCCAAGAATGGG
>NW_021872458.1:0-787 GCF_006229205.1 Suricata suricatta | reverse complement strand
CCGCCCTGTCTCATTTTCAGCTCTTATTCCATGTGCAGTAATGAAGGTGACTGAAAGGTAACCCCGGAATCCCAGGCAGGGGCCCTTCCTAGATGGGGATCAAGTAGGGGAGCAGTTTCTCCTGATGCCTATTGAGTGTTTTGCATACAGTCTGTACCTGAGGGAATTTCAGGGCCCAGAGCACACAGCCCAAAGCAGCTTCAGCAGTTAGAGAGAGTATCTCTCTCTGAACGCCCTGTGGTTAGAGATGGGATGATAGGATCCCCCTCCTTCCCAGGCTGAGGTTTTTCTCTTTTCCAGGGAGGGTTATTCAGAGCCATTTTGGCCACGTTTTTCCCTTTGTCTCTCTGCAGAGGGGGCTCCCTCCCCTCTGTGTCCCCAGTTCTCAATCATGCACCTATGAGGCTATCTTCTTAGTGGACTCTTGTCGGTTTCCCTCCCATACTCTTGTGGTTCAGTGTCTTTTGGCCTCAGCCCTTCTTTGTTTGATAGATGCAGGTGAGAGTTACGGAAGTCTCTACTTCTCCGCCATCTTGCCCTCTCCCCTAGAAACCAATTTAAACAGCAAAGAATATCAAAAACAAAATTACAAAAATTAAATCGGAGTTATAAAAAAGAAATGAAATTGTAAAATGTCAACCCTCTTAATTTAATTTATGAATAAAATTAATAAGCTAATAAAAATACCTATATGTTTGAGGGTGGTGATACGTTTGTTTTAAAAGTTTATTCTGGGGGCACCTGGGTGGCTCAGTCGGTTAAGCCTCCGACTTCGGCTCAGGTCAGA
>NW_021872457.1:0-787 GCF_006229205.1 Suricata suricatta | reverse complement strand
ATGAGGAGGGTGGGGGAGGAGGCCGGAGAAGGCCAGTCTAAGTTAGAGAAGACTCCAGCCATTTTTATAGGGCTGCGCGGCGAATCCAACAGTATCATTACCAGCTAAGCCTGGTCTGGACTGGGCGGAGTTGTATACATCTATTGGTTAATTCCATAAACACTGGCTGGGCGTCCTTCATGTGCCAGGCCCCAGGCCAGGTTCTAGGGCGGGCATGACGGCTCCCATCCCTCTCACTAATGGAGAAAGGACAATGTGACGGAGTCATCACATCCACCCTCAGTCTTTCAGTAAATATTTGTTCAGAACCTACCACGTGACCTCAAGGAGCCCACGGTCCAGAAAAAATAGTCCCTAAGCAAGTGCTGCCCAGAGGTGGGTGCCCCGATGGGGATGATCGTGTGACCCTCTTGGACACAGACATTCGAGTTCAGAAGCACGGAGGAAGCCAGAGCTAAGTCATGGAGGACAAGGATGGGGGTTCAGCTGGCAGACAGGTGGGGAAGGAGGGCATTCTGGGGAAAGGGCAGCACTGGGGAAAAAGTGGGGAGCAGGTGAGAGACCGGGGTGTGTAGAGAACCGCAAGTAGCATATGGAGGCTGCTGAGGTGGGTGTGTGCACACATGTGTGTAAGAGTGTGTGCACGTGTATGTGTTTGAGCGAGTATTGTGGGCATGCATTTGTGAGAGTGTGTATTTGTGTGTGAGAGTGTGTGTGTGCATGTACGTGAGAGAATGTATGCATATGTGTGAGCATGTGCATGTGTGTGTGCATTTGTGTGAATGTG
>NW_021872456.1:0-787 GCF_006229205.1 Suricata suricatta | reverse complement strand
TGGAGGCAGCCACCTCAAGGACTGACGAGGCAGAGAGAAGAATAGGTGAATTAGAAGATATAGTTCTAGCAAAAGAGGAAGCTGAAAAAAAGAGAGAGAAATTAATCCAGGAGCAGGAAAGGAGAATTTGAGACCTGAGTGATACAATCAAGCGGAACAACATCCGTATCATAGGAATTCCTGAAGAGGAAGACAGAGAGAAAGGGCCTGAAGGGATACTAGACCAAATTATAACTGAGAATTTCCCAAATCTGGAAAGAGAAATAGACATTCAAATTCAAGAGGCACAAAGAACCCCCTTAAGACGTAACTTGAATCAGCCTTCGGCATGATATATCATAGTGAAACTGGCAAAAGATAAAGATAAAGAGAGAATTCTGAAAGCAGCTAGGGAGAAAAGGGCCCTCACACACAAAGGGAAACCTATCAGAGTGGCTATAGATCTATCTAATGAAACTTGGCAGGCCAGGAAGGAATGGCAGGAAATCTTCAATGTGATGAACAGAAAAAGCATGCAGGCAAGAATCCTTTATCCAGCAAGCCTGTCATTCAAAATAGAAGGAGAGATAAAAGTGTTCCCAAATGAACAAAAATTGAGAGAATCCATGACCACCAAACCAGCCCTACAGGAAATCCTAAGAGGAACTCTATGAGGGAAATGTTGCAAAGAATACAAGGTGCCAGAGACACCACTATAAACATGATTTCTAGGGAAAACACAATGACTCTAAATCCACATTTTTCAATAATAACACTGAATGTAAATGGACTGAATGCTCCAACCAAA
>NW_021872455.1:0-787 GCF_006229205.1 Suricata suricatta | reverse complement strand
ATCCATGAGCATGGAATGTTTTTCCATTCCTTGGTGTCTTCTTCAATTTCTTTCATAAGTCTTCTATAGTTTTCATCATATAAGTCTTTTACATCCTTGGTATGTTTATTCCTAAGTATTTTATGGTTTTTCGTGCAATTGTGAATGGGATTGGTTTCTTGATTTCTCCTTCCACTACTTCATTATTGGTGTATAGGAATGCAACTGATTTCTGTACATTGATTTTGTATCCTGCAATGTTACTGAATTCATTGATCAGTTCTAGAAGGCTTCTGGTGGAGTTGATCAGATTTTCCATGTAGAGTATCATGTCATCTGCAAAAAGTGAAAGTTTGACTTCTTCTTTGCTGATTCTGATGCGTTTATTTCCTTTTGTTGTCTGATTGCTGATGCTAGATCTTCCAGCACTCTCCTAAACAACAGTGGTGAGAGTGGACATCCCTGTCGTGTTCCTGATCTCAGGTGGAAAGCTCACAGTTTTTTCCCATTGAGGATGATATTAACTGTGGGCTTTTCATAAATGGCTTTTATAATGTTTAAGTAAGTTCGTTCTCTTCTGACTTTCTCAAGGGTTTTTATTAAGAAAGGGTACTGTATTTTGTCAAATGCTTTTTCTGCATCTATTGACAGGATCATATGGTTTCTATCTTTTCTTTTGTTAATGTGATGTATCACATTGATGGATTTGCGAATATTGAACCAGCCCTGGAACCCAGGAATGAATCCCACATGATCATGATGAATAATTTTTTTATATGCTGTTGAATTCGATTTGCTAGTATCTTGT
>NW_021872454.1:0-787 GCF_006229205.1 Suricata suricatta | reverse complement strand
AAGCAAAACACAGGTGCCATATGGTAGGTCTCAAAAGCCTTTGGATTTATAGTTCACCTGGAGAGGGCTGGATCTGAATGTCAAATTTAAAGAGAGATATTAATGCACACGCACACAGGCAAAATGTTTCTTCCTTTTAACTAACGTGCCAGTCCTCGGCCCCCACAGCCCAAGGCCTGTGGGGAACGCCAGGGAACGCAGTCCAGAAAATGGAGAGCAGAACTGACAATTCAGTGTAAAGGTCAGTTAATAACAAATTGCACATTCCCCACAGAAAAGGTTTTTTTTAATGTGTTGTTTATTTTTTGAGAAACAGAGACAACGGAGCAGGGGAGGGTCAGGGAGAGAGGGAGATACAGAATCCGAAGCAGGCTCCAGGTTCTGAGCTAGCGGTCAGCACAAAGCCCGATGCGGGGCTCAAACTCACGAACCGTGAAATCATGACCTAAGCCGAAGCCAGATGCCCAACCGACTGAGCCACCCAGGCGCCCCAGAAAAGTTTGGTTTTTTTTTAATGTTTATTTTATTTTTGAGAAAGAGAGAGACATGGGGCAGGGGAGAGAAAGAGAGAGGGAGAGAGGGAGAGATACAGTTCCAAAGCAGGCTCCAGACCCTGATGTGAGTAGAGAGTCCGATGGCAGGCTCGAACCTGCAACCTGGGAATCATGACTTGAGCTGAGGTTGAGGCTTAAGCTCCCGAGCCACTCAGGCCTATCTTCCCAGAAGAGTTTTGCATGTCGTATTCAAGCGTCCATCACCGACACTGACCACATCGGATTTTGGTGCT
>NW_021872453.1:0-787 GCF_006229205.1 Suricata suricatta | reverse complement strand
ACGACAGATGTCATAGATGGCCTCGTTGTCTACCATGAAGGTACAATCAGCGTGCTCCAGGGTAGTGTGGGTAGTGAGGACGGAGTTGTAGGGCTCAACTACAACAGTGGAAACCTGGGGGGCTGGGTAAATGGAGAACTCCAGCTTGGACTTCTTGCCATAATCGACAGAGAGGCGTTCCATCAGCAGGGAGGTGAACCCGGAACCAGTTCCCCCTCCAAAGCTGTGGAAAACCAAGAAGCCCTGAAGACCTGTGCACTGGTTGGCCAGTTTTGGAATCCAGTCCCAGACAAAGTCAATGATCTCCTTGCCGATGGTGTAGTGGCCTCGGGTATAGTTATTGGCAGCATCTTCCTTGCCTGTGATGAGCTGCTCAGGGTGGAAGAGCTGGTGGTAGGTGCCAGTGCGAAGTTCATCAGTGACTGTGGGTTGCAGGTCTACAAACACAGCCCTGGGCACATGCTTGCCAGCACCCGTCTCACTGAAGAAAGTGTTGAAGGAGTCATCTTCTCTTTCAATGGTCTTGTCACTTGGCATCTGGCCATCGGGCTGGATTCCGTGTTTCAGGCAATAGAGCTCCCAACAGGCATTGCTGATCTGAACACCAGCCTGGCCAAGGTGGATGGAGATGCATTCACGCATGGTTGCTGCTTTGTGGTGGCTGAGCAGATGGTGAAGAGGAAGAGGAGAGGCTGTTGCTTCTTACAGCGGGACTCTTAGGCAGTCGATGTTAGAGAACCTGTTCATAGCTTTTAAATAAAGATTTGTTAAATACATTATTTACTTT
>NW_021872452.1:0-787 GCF_006229205.1 Suricata suricatta | reverse complement strand
GGCTTGTGGATTGAAAAGACCCTACAATCTGGGACTGCTGGGTGGCTCAGTGGGTAAGCGTCCGACTTGGGCTCAGGTCACGGTTTCACTGTTTCTGACTCTGAGTCCCACGAGGCTCTCTCTGCTGTCAGCCCAGAGCGCAGCCCACATCCTCTGTGGGCCCCGCCCTGGCTCTCTCCCTCTCTCTCTCTGCTTCAAAAGCAAATAAACATTGAAAAAAACTATATCGACACAGAAGCCGAAATCTGTGTTTCTGCTTTCGAGATCGAAGGAAGGCTAAATCGACTGTTGACATTAGGCTGAAACGATTTCAACTGTGTTGACGGAGAGGGAGGCAAATCACGAGAGACTCTTGAATAGTGAAAACAGACCGGGGGCTGAAGGGGAAGAAGAAAAGGGGACGGGGAGGGATGGACATGGAGGAGGGCATGGTGGGGAAGAGCACTGGGTGTTATATCGGGACTCACTTGACAGCAATCTATTTTAAACAACAGAAAACAAAAACAGAACCCACGGTGTTCAGAGAGAAGGAGACCCAGAAAGGGATCAATAGATAATTTGACAATCATCTTCAAGGACTCAATCGGAGCTACAAGAGAGATTATCAATTTATCAGACAGGACCACAGAAGCTACACATATTTTTATGTATGTATTAAATGAACCATTATCTAGATAAATGTCACTCACCAAACCTCGCCTCAAAACGAAAGTCTGAATATGAATAGAGCAATGACCATGAAAAACTTGAAATGTGAGCCACCGATTTCCTTCTGTCAAAAAAAAAA
>NW_021872451.1:0-787 GCF_006229205.1 Suricata suricatta | reverse complement strand
TAACACACCTCGCGTTTCTGCTACCACATTTGGGAGGCCGGCTGTACCCTTTTTTAACCACTTCTATCACCGGCAAATTAAGGCTTCATTGATAACTAGGCTAAGATCAGATATTCAACAAAACAATTGCAAATTATTGGTACATTCTATTTTTAAAAACATAGACCCCCAAAGCAACAGCACCACAAACTTCCTGGAGCCAGTGAATGTACGGACCGTTCACTCAGCAGCCATGTTACGAAATCCCAGGAGACCGAGCTTTCTGGTCAAAACTCTGACCCTCACTTCAAAGATGAGCAGGACTGAGAATGACTTCTGCTCTCCTTGCAGTCACCTTTTTTCTCCCACGAACAAATCTACCTGGCCCTATGTAGCAGGTCCAAATGTATACGATCATACCCAAGTAGTAAAATAAACTCAAAGATGGCCAAGTTACTTTGACCAAATTGGGGCTTAATTTGTTTTCTGCATAATTTGACCAGTATTTTAGAAAACAATGTCATTTGTTAACAAAGACGGGTGCATAATCTCTTATCTCCAATTCTGAAATCCAGAAAGCTCTTAAAACCAAAACTTTTCTTTATCAGTTGGGTTCATAAACATATTTGGTGCAAAATCGGACCTGAATCCACATGAGGCCACGTATAGTTTTTATTTACCTTATCTGGTGTGAATATTCATACATTGTGCTGCAGAAATATTGCCACACTGGAGAATGGCATTAATATATGATAAATATTAATCATATATATAAGCATCATTCCAAAAAGATCTGAAAATTCTAAAT
>NW_021872450.1:0-787 GCF_006229205.1 Suricata suricatta | reverse complement strand
CCCCTGGTTTTAACACTTTTAAAACATAGATAATGTTGATTCCAATGTACCTGATTTCCTGCCCCAGCCCTCTCTCAATAACCCTCCATATATATTCTGGCTTGCTCCTCGGGGCTGGGCAGTCTACGAATAATTGTTATTAAAGCCAAAGATGCTGGTCCTTAAAATTAGTGCAATTTAGTACTAATTACTACTTAAAATTAGTACATTAGTACATAGGCAATATTTGACTCGTGGCTCTAAATCTTTGACCTCTGTGTCTGACTGGAAAAAAATATATACATAAAATACAATCTTACAGTAAATATTTTTCTCATTTCTCTCATTTCTCTCATTTTCTTTTATTTATTTATTTATTTATTTATTTATTTTGAGAGACAGAGAGAAACTGCGTGAGCAGGGGAGAGTCGGAGAGAGAGGGAGATACAGAATCTGAAGCAGGCTCCAGGTCTGAGCCATCAGCACAGAGCCTGGCGTGGGGCTTGAACCCACAAATTGTGAGATCATGACCTGAGCTGAGGTCGGATGCTTAACTGACTGAGCCACACAGGCGCCCCATCATTTTCTTTTCTTTTTTTTAATTTTAAATGTTTTATTTATTTTTGAGACACAGAAACAGAGCATGAGTGGGGGAGGGTCAGGAGAGAGGGAGACACAGAATCCAAAGCAGGCTTCCCGCTCTGAGCTGTCAGCACAGAGCCTGATGCGGGGCTGGAACCCACGAACCGTGAAGTGAAATCGTGACCTGAGCTGAGGTCGGCCGTTGAACTGACTGAGCCACCCAGGC
>NW_021872449.1:0-787 GCF_006229205.1 Suricata suricatta | reverse complement strand
TGAAGTTTGGTGAGTTCCTTGTAGATTTTGGATACTAGCCCTTTATCTGATATGTCATTTGCAACTATCTTTTCCCATTCTGTCGGTTGCCTATTAGTTTTCTTGATTGTTGCTTTTGCAGTGCAGAAGATTTTTATCTTGATGAGGTCCCAAGAGTTCAGTTTTGCTTTCATTTCCTTTGCCTTTGGGGATGTGTCGAGTAGGAAATTGCTGCAGTGGAGGTCAAGGTTGTTTCCTACTTTCTCCTCGAGGGTTTTGATGTTTTCCTGTCTCACATTCAGGTCCTTCAGCCATTTTGAGTTGATTTTTGTGTATGGTGTAAGAAAGTGGTCTAGTTTCATTATTCTTCATGTTGCTGTCCAGTTCTCCCAGCACCACTTGCTAAAAAGGCAGTCTTTTTTTCATTAGATACTCTTTCCTGCTTTGTCAAAAATTAATTGGCCATACATTTGTGGGCCCAGTTCTGGGTTCTCTATTTTATTCCATTGGTCTATGTGTCTGTGCCAATACCATACTGTCTTGATGATGATAGCTTTGTAGTAGAGGCGAAAGTCTGGGATTGTGATGCCTCCTGTTTTGGTTTTCTTCTTCAATATTACTTTGGCTATTCGGGGTCTTTTGTGGTTCTATATGAATTTGAGGATAGTTTGTTCTAGCTTTGAGAAGAATGTTGTTGCAATTTTGATGGGGATTGCATTGAATGTGTAGATTGCTTTGGGTAGTAATGACATTTTCACAATGTTGATTCTTCCGATCCATGAACATGGAATGTTTTTCCAATATAAAA
>NW_021872448.1:0-1617 GCF_006229205.1 Suricata suricatta | reverse complement strand
TCCAAAACTTGAGGGTGGTTGATGCACCATGTTGCATGAGGGTGGGGTGTACAACACAATGAGTGAACAGGTTTAAACATCATGTCCTGATCATCATGCATGGAGCTGCCATCTGTCACCACACAACACTGTGACAGTGTCCCTGACTGCATTCTCCCTGCTGTGCCTTATACTCCTGTGAGTCATCAATCCTTAACAAGGAAAGAATTCCTTAACTGGAAGCCAGTATTTCCCACTCCACCTTCCCATTCTGCTTTGTGTTGTTTGCATATTGTTTTAAAAATGAAGGCTTGACGGAATGCCAGATTGTCAAGGGCAACACGCAAAATGGAAGAGAGGTGAGAGGTGGTGGCAGAGAATGTTCAGGAACGAGGTGGCCTCCCTGACACTGATAAGTTTCATGACACAAGGAACCCCTCCTTCACATGATGTCCTTGCACTTTATTAATTTTGTTTCCAAGGAATCTTTGAATAGAAATAGGCACCCTTCTTATCTTCACTGTTGGGTAGCAATCTGGCACCTGTATTTTAAGGGTCACATATTGGAGATAGGGGTCCAGGACCTCTGTTTTGAGATCTGCTCATGTCACATACACACACACACACACACACACACACACGTTCTATAGTCTCCTTGGACCATGTCACAACCAGACTGTTCTCATCTCCAGCCACGATAATTAGGCAAACAATGATACAAGTCAACCTGTCAACATCAGGTTGGTTTTCCTGTAAGAAGTGAAAAGTCATGCAAATCCCAGGAATTCAGCATCCTATGAGTATACACCACGGCTCTCCATTTTACTAAGGTGATTTTGTGTCCAGTATTTACAGAAACATAAAAGTTAATTTCAAACACTGAGAGCACGAAAAGTGGGAGAAAGATCTATCGAGCTCAGGTGGCCCTAACGATGGGGATGACAACGTGTCTCTGGTTCTGACAACACCCCAGTGCAGGTGCATCTCCTTGAAGCCCAGAAAAATAAAGCAGAAAAAAGCAATTTATCCAAAAGAAAAAGTAGGAATGTCTTCATGTTGTCCAGGGATCCCTCTGGAATAACAAGCAAGGGAAGACACCCACAGTTCACAAAAGGAAATACAGAGTACCCCAAATATGGGGGATTTTAGATTATTTGCTAAAAACAACTTTTCTAAAGGATATAAAATACTGAACATTGACAATAAGAACCTTGGGTTTTGGATTTGGGATCTACACATTTACTATTTGGACTTGGAGAACCAACCAAACTATTCTTTGTCTCCCCCCTTAAAATTCTAGTCAGTTACCATACAGGAGCAGAATTCAGTGATTCATCACTTACAACACCCAGTGCTCATCACAGCAAGTGCCCTCCATCCAGCCTATCCCTCACTTACCTGCCTCCATCAACCCTCAGTTCATTCTCTATCTTTATGGGTCTCCTGTGGTTTGCTTCTCTCTCTTCTCTTCCCCTCCTTCCCAACCAAACTATTGTAAATGCGGATATCCTTCCCCAAATAGCAGGAATAGAGGTACCCATCCTGCTCAGGTGGTTGACAGATTCAGTGAATATGCCATAAAGAGCTTAGCAAGGTTCCATCTATTGATAATGAGTAGAGATATGGCTGATTTTTTTT
>NW_021872447.1:0-788 GCF_006229205.1 Suricata suricatta | reverse complement strand
TCCGCGTCCTGGGGTCCTGTGCGCCCTGCAGCAGAGCCACGCACCGCCTGCAGCAACCTGGGTCTCTAATGCTTAGACTTTATAGCCACGACTTCCCTGCAAATATCACGTTCTCTGCATCTGTCTCAGGCCACTGATGGCAGGAATTACCGTTTGTCACACTTCACTGACCGCACAGAGACCAGGGAGAGTCGTCATCCTAGAGATGCAATAACTGAAGCTCAGAAGTCAAGCGACCCACCCAAGGCCCCCCAGCGATTCAGAGCTCCCAGGCGTGTGCCGGAGGGCAGGCCCTGTGCGGCCAGACGCAGGTCACAAAACTCATAAATGGGGTCGGCCTCCTGTTACCCAAGAAGTCCCTAAATGCGCCCTTAAAACAGGCCCTGAGGCATGTGCATCGATACTGAGTGTGTGTGAGACACGTCCAGTGTGTGTGAGTGTGTGTGTGAGTGTGTGTGTGTGAGAGACACGTCCGTGTGTACAGTGGGACCTTCTGCTTAGAAAGAAGGTCAAAGGGACACAGCATTTGCTCATTTTTCAGCCTCGGTGCATGAGCCCGTTTGACTTTGCCCTTTAGCTCCCCCCCCCCCCCCCCCCCCCCCCCCCCCCCCCCCCCCCCCCCCCCCCCCCCCCCCCCCCCGTCCCCCCTCGCTCCCTCCTGGTTGTCTGGGCACGAACCGTAACCGGATGGGTCCAGATCTAAGCACCAAGGTTAGGTTTTGATCATCCCACCAGTGTGACCCTGGGCACCCACTGCGTCACACTTGAATGCCCCCCAACCTGATAAT
>NW_021872446.1:0-788 GCF_006229205.1 Suricata suricatta | reverse complement strand
TAGACTGTCTTAATATATAAACTTCTTTTCTTTCCTTATTAGTGAATCCTCTATTGTTTTTTTTTTTTTAGTGAGAAATCTGACAATCCAGAATTCAGACTACATTTTCCAGCCTCTCTTCCAAATGTCTGTACTCATAGATCCAAGTTCTGGCCAACGGTATGGAGGTAATGAAGTATCAGGTTACGAAGTGGGAATCCGTACTCTTTTTCTGTATCAAATGATGGTAATACTTTTAAGAACGCAGGTAACAGTGAAACCCAGATGAAACCTGAAGCAATCTGGATTATCAAAAACCACTCTCCAGGTCTTGGCTTTTCACTTTAGAATGCTGCCTGGCCCATTTTAACAGAGGAGGTCTCTGAATGGTGTGTGTTTCTCAAAAGGAAGCTATTTTGGTCATGAAGTATCTTCAATTTGTACTCCAACAGTTGCATAGTTTAAGTGATTTTTTTTTCATGGAGCTATGTCTAAAAGATTTCGTAGATTCATAGATTCTAGGTGTGTTAACCATAAATGATTGTAAACACATTGTCAATATCTTGCTAAAAAGTATCTCAGAGATAAATGTCCTCCAGTTAGTAAATGCCATTAGTGAATTTGTCAAGGTTTTAACAGTGGCAACAAGAGGATTTGGTTCACTTCTCACCTTTTATTAAGTAGATTATGTAAACCAAAAATCCATGTGTGACCTCTGGGATTCCTTCCTATAATGTTATACTAAAATATTTCCATCAACTCAACTGCGTTTAACATTGACCAACATGGAGCCCAGATGGTCAAACAAC
>NW_021872445.1:0-788 GCF_006229205.1 Suricata suricatta | reverse complement strand
GGGGGGAAAGAGTTGGGGAGAGGGAGGGAGGCAAATCATGAGAGACTCTTGAATACTGAAAACAAACAGAAGGCTGAAGAGGGAAGGGGTATGGGGAAGGGGGGTGATGGTCATGAAGGAAGGCACTTGTGGGGATGAGCACTGGGTGTTGTATGGAAACCAACCTGACAATAAACTATAATAAATAAATAAATTGATTAATAGCCTCAAAGATCAACTATTATTGCCACCATAAATAAACTGGCTCTGCAGAAAGTCAGTTAAAGTTTTGGCAGCTGAAGAGAGAAGTCTAGATATATCATTAACATACAAGATATTCCTGAATCCTTCAAGTGCCAATAATATAATCATATAATGCGTATTGGACTTACTCCAGTCCCCTAAACCAGTATTGTTCAGAGTCTTTCAGGTTAAGTGAGCATTTATTCTGATAGACAACCTGCATGACATCCCTACCAAGAAAATTGCCATATTTAGGAATTGGATAATATGTTAAAGTGTGACATTAAGTACAAGTTATAATATTCACTTCCATGTATTTGCACAGTACTGACATGTCCCTAGGGCAAAATTTACAGCAGCTCATTTTTCTACATCAGGTCTCAGTACTATGCAATGTATCACTGGCGTTTTCACAGAAACATTGCATTCTTTTTTCTGATTTTCCAAAGATCTATTTTAGGGAACAGAAAACTTGCCAGGAAGGCTGAGTTGATAGGGAAGAAGCACCCCAACAATTATTTTCTCTTACCATTCATTAAAAAGAATCATTATATAGTAAAACATAA
>NW_021872444.1:0-788 GCF_006229205.1 Suricata suricatta | reverse complement strand
TTATAGTTCAAAAGGACACGAAAAAGTCAAAAAAAGAAAACATAAAGGCAAAAAGCTTCCCAAATGTGACGAAAACTTTAAACCCATAGGTGGAGAAAGTCAACATAGCTGACCTGAGAGGGTAATGCTCAGAAAGGTCTGCTTGCAATGTTGGTCCTTGTCTACCTCTGCTTATTTAGGAGCACCAGGAGAGTGCCCATCGTCCCCCAAATGGCAAAAGAGGCTCCCTCAGTCTAAACTGTGCAAAGAATATGCCTTAGTTTGAATACCTATTTTCCTTCTTGAAATCTAAAATTCCGGTACATGGTAGTCAAGGGCGAGTGCCTATTTTACCAGCCCCCCAATAAAAACCCTGTGTGCTGAGTTGCTAATGAAGCTTCCCTGGCAGGCAACACCTTACAGATGTTGTCAAAACTCACTGATGAAGCAAGTAAGCATATCCTACATGACTCCATTAGACTAGGATTCCTGAAAGATTGCAGATTTTGCTTTGTATCATTTCACTATAATACATCATAGCCATGAGTATGAGCATAGACTAAGTTCTGAGTGTCCTCCTAGTGAACTACCAAACCCAGGGATGGGCTTGGGGGACTTCTGATTCCCCACATACCCAAAAAGCTTGATAAACTCCAGGCAGAAAACCACACATAGGCATAGCACAGTCATGCTGCCTAAAAGAGGTGACAAAGAGAAAATCCTTAAAAATCAAGAATGAAAATAGCTTCTTGCTTCTTGACAGCAAATCTGGAACTAGAAGACAACGAAGCAATGTCTTCCAAATTCTG
>NW_021872443.1:0-788 GCF_006229205.1 Suricata suricatta | reverse complement strand
TAGAAATCTACATAATTCCTCTTTCACCCATGGGGTCTTCTAAAGTATGATAAAACCCCTTTGTGAGTATTCAAGGCAGCAGGAGAATGACGAACTAAGTCAGAAGGGCGCTCCTGAAGCCCACGGTCTCCTACGTCAGCACGGCTCTGTGAAGCTGAGAGAAGAGCAGGAGAGGGGCACTCTTGGATAACTTGCTCTCGGAGAAACCTGTTGCCCGTCCCCGAGGAGGTTCAAGCAGCCCAGTGCATGCCGACCCACAGGGCAAAGAGCTCGGGCCTTCTGCCCACGGCCACCCCCAGCTTGCAGTCATGTGAGTGAACCAGCGTGGACGCTGGTCTTTGGTCCTGCAGAGCCTTGCCTGCCCGGGTGACCTGCGGCGGCCCAGCGAGGATCCCTAAACCGGGGCCACCGCTGCGTCGGCTCCTGGATGGCTGACCAGCAGAAGCTGTAGGAGATCAGTGGTGATTGCTTTGAGCTGCTGGATCATTTGTTCGCCAGCAATGGGAACGGGGTGGGCTTATTTATTTTCTTGGGTTTTTTGGTTTTGGTTTTTGTGTGGTGGGTTTTTTTGTTTGTTTTGAGCAACTGCACACATGAAATGGATAGGGACAGATAATTTTCTTAAAGTTTTTTTTAATGTTTATTTTTGAGAGAGACAGAGTGCGAGGAGGGGAGGGGAGAGAAAGAATCTTAAGCAGGTTCCACAGTCAGTATCAAGCCTGACACCGAACTTGATCCCACAACCCTGCGATCATGACCTGAGCTGAAATCGAGTCAGACTCTCAACC
>NW_021872442.1:0-788 GCF_006229205.1 Suricata suricatta | reverse complement strand
TTGTTTTCCAAAGCACTGGGCAACAGACAAAGGACATTCCTAAGAGATGAGAAATGCATGAGCTAAGCAAGCCCTACAGGTGGTCCAGCCTAGTCCCTTGAGGCCTCATAGGATGCACTACAGCAAGCAGCAGTGCAGACAGCAGACTCCCACAGCTGAAGGGATGAAGTTAAGAATGGCACCGGGGGTGGGGGGGGGGGCGCCTGGGTGGCTCAGTTGGTTGGGCTTCCGACTTCGGCTCAGGTCAGATCTCACATTCATGGGTTCGAGCCCCGCATCAGGCTCTGTGCTGACAGCTAGCTCAGAGCCTGGAACCTGCTTCTGCTTCTGTATCTCCTTCTCTCTCTGCACCTCTCCCTCTCACGCTCTGTCTCTCTCTGTATCAAAAATAAATAAAACATTAAAAAAAATTTTTTAAAAAAAAAGAATGGCACTGGGTTGCACAGCAGATCTCTAAAACTTATTCATCTCCTATTGCAACCCCCTCCCTCCATCCCTTGGTGACCACCATTACGTTTCAGCCTCCGTAAGCTTGACTATTTGATATGCCTCTGACAAGAATCACAGGTGTGCGCCTAGCCACCTCATCAGAACACACACATTATCCACAGGCAATTTTCTGTATATCAATAATCCTCAATAAAAGTGGAACAAAGAGGAACTTTTCCAACTTGATAGACTAGAGAGAGAGAGAGAGAGAGAGTCTCGGAACACCAAGAAAGCAAGTCTCACTATAGATGCTGGCGAGGGTGTGGAGAGACGGGCACCCTCCTACACTGTTGGTGGCA
>NW_021872441.1:0-788 GCF_006229205.1 Suricata suricatta | reverse complement strand
AGAATATATAAAAAACTGGTAACAGCAGTGCTCTTTGAAGTGAGGATGAACTGCTATCATTACTTATATAGCTTGAGGTTTTCTTTTAATGTTTATTTTATTTTTGAGGGGTGGGAGGGGCAGAGAGACAGGGAGACGCAGAATCTGAAGCAGGCTCCAGGCTCTGAGCTGTCAGCACAGAGCCCAGCGCGAGGCTCAAACCTAAGAGTGGTGAAATCATGACCTGAGCTGAAATCAGATGCCCAACCAACTGAGCCACCCAGGCACCCCAGCTCATTAGTTGTTTTTTTTACAGGTGTATATATTGGTTTCTCAAAATATGTAGTTAATGACAAAAAGAAAAAACCCACAAAACCTTTAGAGTCAGAAAGATTTACGTTAGAGCCTTAGTCTGCTACTTATTACCTACATAGCCTTGTCCTACACACTTGACCTGTTTAATACCTATATTTTAATGCGTAAATTGGAATTATCTATAGTTCCTACCTCAGAAGATTAGTGTGAGTGCTAAATGAGAAAATAAAATAATGTCTTGTTCCCTTAGAAGCATATGTTTTGCTTATTATTATTGCTAATCATAATTATCATCACTTTATAAATCAGAGGCTTATTTTGAAAGTCAATCTTTCCTTAATTTTCCTTTTACCTGATTCTGAAGCTTCATTAGATCAATATGGTAATGCAATTACAATCATGATCTGCTCATTGAGGGGTCCTTAAAAAGCGTAGATTATTCTATGATTTTTTGACTGCATCTTGTCTTTCTGCTTAAAATCATTTGTGCTAGA
>NW_021872440.1:0-788 GCF_006229205.1 Suricata suricatta | reverse complement strand
CTCATTCTTCTCTACTCCCATGCATGCCTCTATTCCACAGAGGCTTTCACGGTAAGCAGTTTGATACGTATCATCCAAACTATTCTCTCTCTCTCTCTCTCTCTCTCTCTCACTCTCTCTCTCACACACACACACAATACATATCCACATATAGGTATTTTATATTTAAATATAAATGGCATCACACTTTGTGTATTTTTATGTATCTTAACACATTTTGCATATATTTCCATTTTAATATATATAGATCTACTTCATTCTTTTTAAGAGGTGCATGGAAAGGTTTTATCAAAAAAATTTTCATTCCTATTTCTCTTGCTGGACATTTGGATTATTTTCATACCTCTCTGATTATAAACAGTACAATAGTGAACTTTCTTGCAAGAAACCCATGTGCAGTTGTGCAAGTATTTTCTAGGATGGTTTTCTTTTGTAAGTAGAATTGAGTTTGTATGTTTTGAAATATTAATAGATATTGGTCAATTTATTTGCACAAAATTATATTAATTTTAACTCCTGTTTATCCCCATAACAATAAATTAATTAAAAAATTTTTGTCAGTGGGCTCCCTGGGTGGCTTGGTTGGTTAAACGTCAGGTTGTGATTTGTGGTTCGAGGGTTCAAGTCCCTCATTGGGCTCTGTGCTGACAGCTGAGAGCCTGGAGCCTGCTTCGGATTCTGGATCTTTCTCTCTCTGCTCCTACCCCACTTGTGCTCTCTCTCTCTAAAAATAAATAAACATTTAAAGAAAATTTTTTTGTGAAACTGTCAAGTGTCAGTCATCACAC
>NW_021872439.1:0-788 GCF_006229205.1 Suricata suricatta | reverse complement strand
TTACTGATTTTTGTCTTACTTTATCACCAATATCTTTTATTCCCATTGCCTTCACCCTAATTTGATGCTTATTCATAATGCTCACACCATTGCAGCAGGTTTCCAGGACTCTCACTTTTCCATACAAACTTCCATTCCTTAAAGGTGTATGTCTTCCTAGAGCATCAGTTTACGCACATGACCCCCTTCCATCCTGTACTGGAGATTCACCTTCTCACCATTCTCTTCTTCCAAGGCGTCTCTTCTTTCAAAAGGTACCAACTCAAGTTCTCTAGGATGACACTTTCCTAGTCACTGAAACAGGAAATCATAAACTCCCTGTACTGTCTGTTATTCATTAGGGGTTTGCCGTTTGCCGTGTGTGTGTGTGTGTGTGTGTGTGTGTGTGTGTGTATGTGTGTGTGTGAACATCGCTAAAGAATATCTCCCCTATCTGAAATATCCTCATCTTCCTTCCAAACTCTGCCTTCTTATTAACCACACCAAATTCTACATGTGTCTTTTCTAGTCTCAACCAGCTAAGCCCACATTTCTTGACCACTCTCTTTCTATCCCCTGTGATCTATCTCTAGTATCTATCAATCATTTATCTTATCTATCTATCTATCTATCTATCTATCTATCTATCTTTCATTTATCTAATCTTCCTAAAATATTTTTACTTTAGATGCTCTTGATTTTTCATAAATATATCCGATCTTTCCCAGTATTGATGTCTTGATGTCTCCAGTGACACAGTCACCACATCTTCTAACTATGGTCCTCAGGGCAGGGTTCTACAAACTGAA
>NW_021872438.1:0-788 GCF_006229205.1 Suricata suricatta | reverse complement strand
GAGCAGTCTTATGCAGAAGATCATGATTTCCATGTTAGTAATGCTGAATGCAGATTGACTATATGATATTCATATGGAGAGATTCAGGCATAAAAGGGATAAGAGTTCAGAGTACAGAAGACATTCATGTTAAAACTGGTCTTTGGGAGGGAATATAAGTCATGTGAGTAGAGAAGTTGTATAGGTCGCCTGAAAACAAAATTGGAAACAACCAAAAACATACATCCAGGTATTCCAATGCAGAGGATAATTAAGAGTTTCAAATTATGTTAAGAAATCCACTAATATAATGGGGCACATGCTTGGTTCAGTTGGTTAGGCATCTGACTCTTGATTTCTGCTGAGGTCATGATCTCACGGTTTGTGAGTGCAAGCCCTACATCAGACTGTCTGTGCTGATGGCATGGACCTTGCTTGGGTTTCTCTCTGCACCTCCCCTGCTCGCTCTTGTACATTTTCATTCACTTCTGTTCCTCTCTTCCTCTCTCTCTCTCCCTTCCTCTCTCTCTCAAAATAAATAAAACTTAAAAAAATAAAAAATCTAGTAATTTGAGTACCTAAGTGTGTTCTAGGATAGAGTTAGTATCTTGCACTATAGTAACGATTCCTGAATATGCATTTATTTTGGAAAAGTATAAGAGCCTCAGGATTAGTGTCCTGCCTTATTCTATGGTAGGCCTCAAAGTATCAAGCAAAATGCCTGTGACACATACACTGTGTTGGCTGATTGCTTGGTTGATTTTCTTTTTCTTCTAATTTGAGCAGGAAAGGGATTCTGTTCCCATCTG
>NW_021872437.1:0-1618 GCF_006229205.1 Suricata suricatta | reverse complement strand
CGTGGAACCACGAAGTTCAAACCTGAGTTGTTCCAGGGTCAACTGTAGTGTGATTTGTAATGGGAGTGAAGTGCTTCATAGATAAGAAACGTCGTTGTTAAGACTGTGCTTTTCAACAAAGTAATAATTGTGATCTTTGTCTTCTGCTCTCTTTGTTGGCATTGTCATATTTGTCTTCTCTTTCTTAGTATTCTGGGTTTTGCAGGCTTTATGGCTCAATTAATAATACTTTATTTTTTAAATATTTATTCATTTATTGTGAGAGAGAGAGAGAGCAAGAGGGAGCACATGCACACACACGTGTGAGCAGGGGAGGGGCAGAGAGAGAGGGAGAGAGAGAACCCCAGGTAGGCTGCACGCTCAGCACGGAGCCCCATGTGGGGCTTGATCTCACAATTTGTGAGATCATGACCCGAACCGAAGTCAACAGTCGCACGCTTAAGTGGCTGAGCCACCCAGGTGCCACTTTTATTGTCAAGTTTTAAAAGTTATTTGTATAGTTTTGATATCTGTCAATCGTCAGAGGTGTCTTTTGCCAGTATTTTCCCCACTCTGCTTTACCTTCTGAGTCTCTGGACGGTGGCTTCTGCACAGCAGGTGTTTTCAGTTTAAAGACGTCCAGCCTAGCGAGTATCTCTCGGATCGTGCCCTTGGTGTTGTATTTAAAAAGTCATCACCAGACTCAAAGTCATGTAGAATTTTATAGTTTAGTGTTGTATAGTGAGGTCTATAATCCACGTGGAAGTAATTTTCTTGTGGAGGATGTAAAGAAGTCCATCTATGTTTTTTGGGGGTTCTTTGTTTTTGTTTTCGCTTTGCGTGAAGATGGCCAGATCTACCGCCATTTGTTGGAAACACTTTCTTTTTGTTTTGTTTTGTTGTTTATGTTTTTACTTATTTTTGAGAGACAGAGAGAGAGAGAGAGAGAGAGAGAGAGAGAGAGAGAGAGAGACAGAGCTAGAGCCTGCACAGGGGAGGGCCAGAGAGAGAGGGAGACACAGAATCGGAAGCAGCCTCCAGGCTCTGATCTAGCTGTGAGCACAGAGCCCGACGCGGGGCCCAAACACACGAACCATGAGATCATGACCTTAGCCTAAGCCGGACGCTCAACCAACTGAACCACCCAGGTGCCCCAACACTATCTTTTTCCATGACATTGCCTTTGCTCCTTTGTCAAAGATCAGTTGACCATTTGTTAGTGCGTCTATTTCTGGATTTTCTATTCTGCTCCATTGATCTATTTGTCAGTTCCTTTCACCAGTACCGCCCTGTTTTGATTTCTGTCGCTTTATAGTAAGTCTTGACGTCGAGTGATGCCAGTCCTGAGACGACTTTGTTCCTTTCCTCCAATACTGGGCTGACTCTACTGGGACTTTGGCCTCTCCTTGCAAACTTTAGACTCAGTTTGTCAGTATCCACAGAATAGCTTGCTTGGATTTTGATTTGGATTGCTTTAAATTTATAGATCAAGCTGGGAAGAGCTGATGTCTTGTCCATATGGAGTCCTTCTCTCATGAACATGGAATATCAGTCCATTTCTTTCCTTCTTTGATTTCTTTTATCAGAGTTTGGTAGTGTTCCTCATACAGATTATATATATATATATATATATATATAT
>NW_021872436.1:0-6917 GCF_006229205.1 Suricata suricatta | reverse complement strand
AAGGACCTGAATGTGAGACAGGAAACCATCAAAACTCTAGAGGAGAAAGTAGGAAACAAACCCCTTGACCTCAAACACAGCAGATTCCTACTCAACACATCCCCAAAGGGAAGAGAAATGAAAGCAAAAATGAACTATTGGGACCTCATCAAGATAAAAAGCTTCTGCACTGCAAAGGAAACAATCAAGAAAACTAATAGGCAACCAACATAATGGGAAAAGATAGTTGCAAATGACACATCAGACAAAGGGCTAGTATCTAAAATCTACAAGGAACTCCCAAACTCCACACCCAAAAAACAAATAACCCAGTGAAGAAATGGGCAGAAAACATAAACGGACACTTCTCCAAAGGGGACATCCAGATGGCCTACAGGCACACGAAACGATGCTCAACATCACTCATCATCAGAGAAACACAAATCAAAACCACACTGAGATACCACTTCACGCCAGTCAGAGTGGCTAAAATGAACAAATCAAGAACTACAGATGCTGGCAAGGGTGAGGACAGACGGGCATCCTCCTATACAGTTGGTGGGAATGTAAACTGGTGCAGCCACCTGGAAAATAGTGTGGAGGTTCCTAAAAAACTATCCATAGAACTCCCTTATGACCCAGCAATAGCACTACTATGGATTTACCCAAGGGATACAAAAGTGCTGATGCATAGGAGCACATGCACCCTAATATTCATAGCAGCACTGTCAACAATAGTCAAATCATGGAAAGAGCCTAAATGTCCATCACCTGATGAATGGATCAAGAAGGTGTGGTATATATACACACACACAATGGCGTTTTACATGGCAATGAGAAAGAATAAAATATGGCCATTTGTAGCAAAGTGGATGGACCTTCAGGGTTTCATGCTAAGTGAAATAAGTCAGGCAGAGAAGGACAGATACTATATGTTTGCTCTCATAGGTCTAACAGAAGAGGAGAAACCTAATGGAGGACAATGGGGAGGGAAAGAGGTAAAGAGAGTTGGGGAGAGAAAGAGGGATGCAAAACCTGAGAGGCTTTTTAATACTGAAAACGAACCGAGGGTTGAAAGTGGAGGTGGAAGGGGAAAATAGGTAGTGGTAACAGAGGAAGGCACTTGTAGGGAAGAGCACTGGGTGTTATATGGAAACCAATCTGAGTTCTTTCATTTTAAAGTTTATATGATTAATACCTAAAAACAAATATGAAATATTTTATACTTCAAATATTTCTTTTGACATATTTACATATATGAATTGAAGAAGTTTAAAAAAATCTATTGATCCAAAGTTTTTTAGGTTTCATAGACACTATATTGCACATGTCATATAATCTTTTTCTGAATAATATTAGAAAAGCTAAGTGAGAGATGGAAGAAGATTTTATTTCTTGGAAACAAATTCTCATACTCTAATTAAAAAACGGTTTTGAGTTGAGATTAAAGAAAGATATTATTTGTCCTGAGCAGGTTCACAAATCAAGATTTGAAAGATTCTTAGGTAAGTTAACCTGACTGAACTAGTTAGGACTTCCAGAAAAAAATGATAAGGAACAAATCATTGTTTCATTAAGTTTTCAAATTCCATGTGCTCTTAGTGTGTAAGGTAAATGCAATTTTTTATTGTGTCATTGAAAGCTTGTTTCACTTGCTTGTTCCTCAAAGTATAAATGAAAGGGTTCAACAAAGGAGCAGCAGATGTAGTGAGCACGGATACCCTTTTATTGATGTCCACCTATTCGTTGGCTGAAGGCTTGATATAGATGAAAATACAGCTGCCGTATGTGATAGAAATAACAATCATGTGAGATGAACAGGTGGAGAAACCTTTTTTCTTTTGGGAAACAGAAGGGAATCTTAGAATTGTCCTGATGATATATATGAAGGAAAGAATGATCCCAATCAGTGTAATAATGAATATCAGTACTGCGCAGATTATAACCATCTGTTCCATAAACCAAGTATCTGAGCATGAAATCTTAAAAAGAGGAAATGGGTCATAGCCAAAATGGTCAATGGCATTGGAGTCACAGAATTCCAGCTGGAGACCCATTCCAAGGGGTGCGGCGATGATCATCAACCCAGAGATCCAGCTACAGAAGATAGTACAGACTTTGTTGTTTATGATGGTCATGTAATTAAGAGATTTGCAAATGGCCACGTAGCAGTCATAGGACATGGCTGCCCGGAGAAAAAATTCTGTGGCCCCAAATAGTCCAATAAAAAATACTTGACTAACACAAGCATTATAAGTGATCGTTTTGTCCCCAGTTGATAAGCTGTACAGGAATCTGGGAATATGTGCTATTGTGAACAAGATTTCTAAGATGGAGAAATTTCGAAGAAAAACATACATAGGTGTTTTAAGATGAAAATCCATGAATGTAAGAATGATAATGGTCAGATTTCCAGTCATGCTCAGCACATAGGTGAGAAATAAGAAGATATAAAGGAAGAACTTGCAGCTGTGGGTCCTCTGTGAGTCCCAACAGGATGAATGTTGTTATTGCTGTGTGATTTCTCCTTGCTACCTTTGCTGTTTTAAGCAATCTATGTGTAAAATATCAAAGAGGAGGTATCTAAACAGAAAACAAGACAGAAACCAATGAAGCAGAAAAGAAAAAAACAAGAGTGAAGTTTAAAGGAATCAAGAGCTGATTTTTAGGACAGATAAAGGACATTGATAAAACTTGTGAAACAAAGGGAAAAGATAAAGTTTATCAGGAATGAGAGCAATGATAACATTACAGGTTATAATATTAAGAAGATAAAAAAATATTTTGAAAACATCTGCAGAGTAGATTTGGTAACTGAAATAAAATGAACTAATTCTTTCAAAGCTACAATTTACCAAAGTTAATTCAAGATGCAACATCAAACCTAGATACTCCTGTATCTATTAAAGTAAACAAACATCTAGTTAAGTCATCCCACAAAGAGAGCTTTAGGCTCAGATGGTTTAATTGTAGACTTCTATTGAACATTTAAGACAAAAACACCAGTCCTATTTAAATTTTTTCATAAAATTGATTGTTGAAAGCAAAAATTATAACATTATCTAATGGTGTTTCTAATGTATATAAACATATATAAATGATAATCACAATGAAAGAAAAGTGCAGTCCTATAGCAACATATTTTCTAAATTCTCCTTCCATTGGTAAGATATTGATTCAAGTGGTCTGTGAAATGTTTACTGTTTATAAGTCACACACAAACTTTTAAGAAATGGTATAGTCAAAAACATAGTATACAAATTTAAATGAAACACTAAAGTAGTTAATTTTAAGCCAGGAAATAGGAAACAAAAGAAAGAACAACAAGGGGAACAAACAAAAATCAACTAACAGAATGATAAACAGAAGTCCAAACATAAATGATTGCATTGCATAAAATAAGCAAAACATATCACCCTGATTAAAAGGTAGAGATTACAAAATATGTTTTTAAAAAATTCACCCACCTAGAGTGTGTATTTAAACACCTCACTTCAAATACAATGACATGGATAGGTGAAAGTAAAAGAATAGAACAATGAGTACCATGTGAACCCTAATCAGGAGAATGTTGGAGTAACTATGTTAATATCATCACCAAAGAAAATGAACAAGCATACAGAAGAAAATTACATATTATTTGATAAATAATCCAATTAACCAAGATCACCAAGAGATTCTAATTATTTATGTATTTAACAGTGCACCAAAACATAAAAAGAAAAAACTGGCACAAATGACAGAAGAAAGACATAAATTGGCAATTATAATTGGAGATTGTCTTGCTAATTGATGGAATTAGTTGACTGAAAGTCAATAAAGGTATAGAAAAACTATACAATAGTTTTGAGAAATGGAGGGAGGGGTAGAGAGAGCGAGGGAGAGAGAATCCCAGGCAGGCTCTGCACTGTCAGTGTAGAGCCTGACATGGGGCTCAATCGCAGGAACCATGGGATTATGACCTGAGTCATCAAGACTCAGATGCTGAACCAAGTGAGCCACCCAGGTGCACCTTCATCTCCTTTTATTAGGCAAGTATTCCCATGATAGCAAAACCAAAGACATTATAAAAAAAGGAAAACCCCAAACAATATTTTTTATAAATAAAATAGAAATTTTCAACAAAAAATAGTAAATCAAGCTTATTATACTCAATAACTTTATAAGCATAACACATCCTGAGAAGGTGACGTGTATCACAGGAATTCAATGTTTGTTCACTATTTTATTTTACTTATTCATTTTATTTTATTTTAATTTAATTTTTTTAATAGTTTTTATTTAAATCCTAGTTAGTTAACATATAGTGTAATATTGGTTTCAGGAGTAGAATTTAGTGATTCATCACTTACATATAATAACTAGCCCTTGGGGTCTTGGGTGGATCAGTCTTTGAGCGTCCCACTTCTGCTGAGGTCATGATCTCACTGGTTGGTGGGTTCGAGCCCTGTTTCAGGCTCTGTGCTGACAGCTAGCTGAGTGCCTGGAGCCTGTCTTTCTGTGTCCCCTTTCTCTGACGCTCCCCTGCTCGCTCGCTCATTCTCTCTCTCTCTCTCAAAAATAAAAAATAATTAAAAAAAACTAGGTTTATTATAAGTGCCCTCCTTAATACTCATCGCCCACCTAGTCCATCCCCTGCCCATGGTTCAATATAAATCAATCAATCTTTCTCCATAATAACAGAAGAAGGGAGAATGCATAGTTTCTTCTGACTAGTTTCAGGATAAAATATTTGACAAAATTCAACCCTTATTTATGTAAAAAATGTCTCTGTAAAGTAGGCAAAGAAAGCTGTCCCAATGTGAAAAGGACACCTACTAAAACAACAACAACAACAACAACAACAACAAAAACTTCTGCTAATTTCAAATATAAGGAGAAAAGCCTAAAAAATTTCCTTAAAATCATGAACTATGCTAGGACGACAACTTCATAGTTCATATTCAACAATGTGCTGGAGTTCCTAACCAGTAAAATAAGGTGAGAAGAAACGGTGACATTGTGATTAGAAATAAAGGAGTTAAATCATCTTCCCTTGACAACATGATGGGGGAGATACAGCATCCTAAGCAATCTACAAAATATCCTTTAATGAATAAGTGAATTTAGCAAAAACACAAGATAGAGTGTAAATATATATGTGTGTATATATCTGTATATAAAGAACTCACGTATGTGATAATGTGGATAAATCTTAAGCTAGTAGGCCAAGAGAAAATATATATACATTAAAGAGAAAATACTTTAAGATTTAATTTAATTAGAAAAGACAAACCAAATGATTATGAAGGATTAACTGGGAAAGAGCACAATCAAATATTTATAAGTGATAGAAATTTGTGTAGTTATAAGGATGTATATACACACATGTCAATGCTCAATGGAACACTGCACTTATGTGCATTTTATTGTATGTATATAAGTTATGCCTGAATAAAAGTGATTTAATTAAGACCAGTCAGAGAGTGGGGGAAGATATTTGTAATAATCATCAAGGACTATAATAAGAATTTATAAATTTATTACAAACCAGTAGGAAAACAAAACCCAACCTAATAACAATTAGACTAATTTCTGAACTAAAAAGCATACCTAAAGGCCAGTGAGCATAAGAAATGTGAACTTTTTAGTACTTAGGGAAAAGGAAATTAAATTCATAGCTACTGCACAACCATGAGAATAACTGACATTAAATAGGTGAACCATAGCAAGTATCTTGAAGATTAGAGTGTGCATTCATATAAATACTATGAAATCTTTTTGAATATATTTATTAAGCTGATGTCCAGATATTTGTGAAACAGGAAATTATAATCCTATGTATTTATCCAATCAAAATGTATACATATGTACACAAAATATATGCATGTTTAGGAAAGTTTTACCCTGGTATTCTCAATAATCCCAAAACTGAAATATGAAGGTGTCCATTAATGATAAGAATCAGTTTTTAAATTGTGATGTGTTTATAAAATGGAAGAGTATAATAGTGAAGACAAAACTGATATTGCTACATGCAACAGCATGAAAAGTTCTCACAAACATAATTGTGAATGAAGATATATGACACAAAAGAATATGTAGCGTGTGATTTCACTGATGCAAGTTTCACAAATAAGCAAAACTTCTCTGTGGAGATAGAAATCGGGAGAGTGTCTCCAGGGAGGATTGTGAAGGGATGGACTAGGTCTAGGCTTAGGTTCTATGCCCATATAGGCTTAGATGATGCCATTCGTGTGCTGTATACAAAACTGTGCCCTTTTGATTTGTTCACTTTTCTGTAATGTTAATGCTAACCTACTGCAAAATTCAGCAACCAGAAACAAACCCTGAGATTTGACCATTTTATCTGGCACTTTAGTACTCTATAATAGTTCCTTTTTCAACTTCTTAGTAATGCACCAAACCCTTTTCACATACATTCAGTTTATTAAAATATGAGGCAATGCTTGTCACAAGTTGTGTTCATTAACATCGTGAATCTCAAAGATCGTGCCTTTAAATGGGCTCATTTAAATGAATTCATTCACACACACACACACACACACACACACACACACATACATAGAGTCTTTAAATTGTGTAGATTTACTCTGTGACTTTACTGACAGTATATAGAGAAAACTACTCAGAGTGTAGTCCAGTTAGAATGGACTTAGCATTTCTGTTGTATGGTGTGGTGTGAGATGGCTGGCTTCAAGCACAGCCTGCTCCTGGGTCTCTTCGACAAAATGGCCTCAGATGGAACCTACATAACCAAAAGTAGCATTCAGAATTTCTAGACACTATCAGAGAGGACGGACACTGAATATGCTCATGGGCAAAAAACTTAGTCTAAACGCTGTTATCTTATTCTGTCCTGGAGAGGCACACCTGAGACACCTGTAGGAGCTCAAATGAGAAACAGAATTGTTGTTACCCAAAGCCCACCTTCCTTT
>NW_021872435.1:0-788 GCF_006229205.1 Suricata suricatta | reverse complement strand
CAAAGAACTGTGGCAATTTCTACCACAAACTGTATGTTCAGGGAGAATAATATGTCCTCCACCAACCTCTTAGAGAAAAATACAGCTTTTATAGCATAACATTATAGAAGTGTCTAAAGTTTCAGGAGACAGCTACCACTTCTAGTTGAAATACCTCAGCCCTATGCTCTAAAGTATTTTACACAAGCTGTGACAGAAATGGACTGTTTCAGGCACATATTAAGACCTAATTGTACATACAGAACAGCTTTGGGATGCTCAGGGAATGTTACTGAACCTACTGGGAAAATCCTAAAGAGCTGAAGGAAAAAGAAACTATTCTATAAAAAACATAAATTGCCTCAGGTTCTACAGTATTCCAAGAAGCATTCCCCTTACCCTGGCTCCTTTAGTTCAGCAGAGTTTCCTTTTGGCTAGGAAGGTCCGATGTCTGGTTATAAGGGGTTGGAAAATTCTGCTGGGTCTTCGGTCAGGCCTGTAATTAAGTCCTGATGCCATCTTGGGACCTCAGACTTAGAATCTTCTATTGAAACTTCACAGAAAAATTGGGAATATTCATAAATGTACACACATTATATTGATTTTAAATTATTTGTAGGGTATTGTCTAAAAATTGCTGAATGTTGCATTATGAAAATTTTGTTTTTGTAAGTAAATATATTTTAGCTATGAATTTGCATCTAGTTCCAAACTGGGTTTTAAACAACTACAAGCAGTATAAGTTAAACTCAGTTTTATTTTTTAAATGTTCATTTATTTTGTGAGGGAGAAAGAGAGAGCACAAACAG
>NW_021872434.1:0-788 GCF_006229205.1 Suricata suricatta | reverse complement strand
CGACTAAGTTACTTAGGCACTCCTAACCTCCCCATTTTGGAGGCCAGAAGTCTGAAAAAGAAGTTTTGGTGAAGATCTAATAAGATTGAAGATATAAAAAAGAATCCCTCCCTCAATCCCTCTTCCAACTCTGGATGCTCTGGGCAATCCTTGGCTCCTGTGATTCCTGGCACATCATACTAAGCTCGGCTTCCAACTTCACATCGTCTTCCCTATCTTCTCCTCTGTGTATCTCAAGTTCCTCCCTCCCTTTCTCTTCTGAATATACTTGTTATTGGATTCAGGACCCACATGAATAATCAAAGATAATCTCATCTTGAGGTCCCTAATGAAATTATATCTGCAAAGGCTCTTTTTTTAAATAAGCTCACATTCACAGTGCAAAGGATCAGCATGGACAGATATATTGGGAGCCTGCCATTGAGCCCATGGCAAAGGTCTTCTATAAAAAGAACTCCTCATATCATTCTACTCCTCTACTTAAAACTCTTCAAAGGCCTTAATCTCATTTACTCCAGGTGATATATGCACCACAACCTACTTTTCCTGACCTCTTCTCACATTCTCCATCACTGAACACACAAGCCACGTGGACCCTCTTCCTACTCTTCAGATATCATATCTGTTCCTATCTCCAGGGAAGTTTCCATGGCTCTTCTTACTGGAAGTGTTCTGAAAAGTTGCACATAGCCCACTCCTCAGTATGCTGGGCTCCGCTTAGTGTCACTCCTCATGGGGACTGTGATGACTTTGTATCAGTCAGATACCAACAGGAAACAGATGGCACA
>NW_021872433.1:0-788 GCF_006229205.1 Suricata suricatta | reverse complement strand
AACTAATGACATCTGCAGCAGCCCTATTTCAAAATAAGCTCCTATTCTCAGGTAGGGGAGGTCCGGACTACCACGTGCCACTTTTTGGAGGACACACTTCCGCCCCAAACAATAGGTTTTGCTTATTCTTACTTATGGGACTCAGACCCACAGAGCTGAACCTGGATATACATTCAATACAGACGAACTTCCAGAATGAGTGTTTTCAGGAAGAGAGAAACTGAGATATTTGGAGTCTCATTTATATCCAGTACCAACCGGAATATATTCTGTGCAACAAAACTCAGTATCTGCTTGAAGTTCCCTTAAATGAGCATGGGGCCAATGGCCTGGTTCTCTTTCTTACTCCCTTATCTCTCTTCTCACTGACCTGTCTGTCCCTCTCTGTCACCTCCCGAAGTGGGGAATTACTCCTTCTTTGGTCCTGCACATCAGCACTTTCTGCCATACCTGATACGTGCTAGATGCTCAATAAACACAGAGTGTAGAATTGGCTGGTTTTACGGTTCCAAACACAAGCATGGAGCCCAATGCTGATGTTCTTAGAAAGAGCTTTATTATTTCTTTTAACTGAAAGACACGGCCACACAATTCCCCCAATTATAATGCCTCACTGCACACATTTTGGTGAGAAGGGAAATTTTTTGTAAGTTGCTCAGAGTCACCTAAATATTTGTACCTTTAAAACATTTTTTTAATATTTATTTTTGAGAGACCAACAGAGACAGAGCACAAGCAGGGGAGGAGGAGAGAGAGAGAGAGAGAGAGAGAGAGAGAGAGAGAGAGAG
>NW_021872432.1:0-788 GCF_006229205.1 Suricata suricatta | reverse complement strand
TATTTATTTATTTATTTATTTATTTATTTATCCCATCAAGCATTTTTTAAAGGCAGTGACAAAATCTGGGAGAAAGATGGCATCATAGAGCTGTTTGTCATAAGAGGTAATGTACCCAAATGGGGGCCACTGCAAACAAGACGCCCATGATCTTTGTGTGCCCTGGGACATTTCAGAGAATGAGTTCACTGTGAGGAGTGAACTGATGAATGACCACTCCTTGATGAGAACCATAAACTGCAAAATGTTTTAAAACATGTCTGTGAATTCTTTGCCACCCCTCTCACATCAAGAGGTGGAGTCTAATCCCCTTACCCTTGAATATGGGCTGGATTCAGTGACACCCCTTGACTTCCAGGACTGGGCTATAAAGGGCATGTCAGCCTGGCTCTCTGTCGGGGATGGGTGTTGTGGTCCTCAGCTCCAGCTGAAGTCCCAGGGAACAAACAGCCTTTGAGATGACTTCAGCCTCAGTCACCATCTGTCTGCACACTGGTGAGAGACTCCAAGTGAGAATGGCCTCCTGAGCCCAGGCAACCAGAAATGACAGTTGTGTTATGTCACTGAGTTTGGAGTGATTTGCTCTACCGCAATAAATAACTGGACACTACAATATATTTCACAAAGCTCTGCCTCTGGGTCACTGTTAGCTACTGTGAGCTTTATGCTCTTATTGATTTTAGTTTCTTAGAAACTATTAGTTTAGCACTTATTTTCATGATGTGTAATACTTTGGGTTAGGTATTTATCAAATTGTTTCACAATCCACGGTTATCATTTTTATCAGT
>NW_021872431.1:0-788 GCF_006229205.1 Suricata suricatta | reverse complement strand
ATTTATTTCTGCTTTCTTTCCCATCTCTTTCTTCCTTCCCCATGCTTCCTGGGATCACCTGCCAAATAAACTATTTGTGCCCAAATCCTCACCTTAGGATCTGTTTGAGGGGAGCAAACCAGACCTCCTTGAGATTGGTGTGATGGTTACGAGAAAGTGAATGAAAAGTATTTGGCATTTTGTCAGATATACAGTAAACTGAAAAAAATGGCAGCTATGACAGTGCTGATGAGGCTGATGAAGATGATGAGGGTGAAGAGGGTGATGCTGCTGCTGCTGCTGCTGATGATGATGAAGGCAATGAAGATGATGATGAGGGGGAGGTGGAAGGAGAATAAGAGGAGGAGGAAGCAGAAAAGAAGGAAGAGGAGGAAGAGAACAAGGAAGAGGAAGAGAAGAGGAAGGGGAGGAGGAGGGGGAGGAGGGACAAGGAAGTGAGAAGGGGGAGGAGAAGACAATGACCAGGAAGAAACTAAGGCCCAGAAAGGAAGGGGTCAGTGGTGAATAGTGGATTAACAGGACATGGGCAACTACAGCTGCTGCCCAGCGAGACCCACAGTAGAGTCATACCCTGTCCATAATCGCTACTCCCACCTGAGTTCACGGAGATTTCTCCCCATGGTCAATGTTCTCTGGGAGATAGCCTGTCCCTTGTTCCTCCGGAGTGGTTGGCAGTCAATGAGTCAGCGAGCTCTAGCCAAGCACCAATTCTGTAGAAGATGTGGTAGGAGGGACCAGAAATTATGAAATGTGGTCCTTGTCTGAGCTACTACTTCTTCCTGGGGAAA
>NW_021872430.1:0-788 GCF_006229205.1 Suricata suricatta | reverse complement strand
AAATAAAATAAAATCACAATGAATAAGGTATCTGCAGACCAACAGTTAGCATGTAGACAATATAGAACAAAAGTGTCGTTGGGCTTAACTATTAATCCTTTTATTATCTTACTCCAGAGCAAAGCAATAGTTATTTTAATGTTTTCAGTGAGAGACAGTAAGCAGTTGGGTTTGGATTTAAATTATTCATCTTCATTTGAGTGCTTGCTGCAAAACTCTTTTCACCGTTAGCCACTGAGTTCATGCATTTGGTAAAGATTGGCAGTAGGACCTGGCCCTGGACTGAGCTGTTTATTATGCAAAGTTAGAAGCCTGAGTCCCTGGTGTAGACACCCAAGTATCAGATTTTTTATCATTCTGGTACCTTAGGAGAATGATACAGTTCTGATTGTTTTCATTAGGGATTGATAGGGGTGATAGTTTAGCATTTGGTCACCAGGATCCTTGAACCATTGTGATGTCTGACATCCACAGAGCTAATTCCAGTATCAAAGTGCCATTTCATTCATTCTTCTGTTCATTTCGTAAATATACTCTGGCTGATTAAAAAAACAAAGAAATTTTTTTTATTTAATAGTGCTAGAGATCAGTGATTTAGAATTATGAGTCATGTTGAATAGAAAGTTTACTTAAATATTCAAGTCCTTCTGAGATAATGGCAGACGTGTGAAGAAAAATGAGTCTCTCTGACTTCTTCCCCATTTCATTCATTACGTGAGAAAATTTCATTCAATACAGTCCTCATGCAATATTTACCTTTATTCCTCATTGTTCAATGACATGGGGGG
>NW_021872429.1:0-788 GCF_006229205.1 Suricata suricatta | reverse complement strand
TTTTTTTTTTTAATGATGGCATACACCTAACATCTATGGTTTTTTCTCTTTGACATAGTTTACACGTTGTCTTCAGGCAAAGAAAAAGATTTGTTTGTAATGATGTAACCCTGAAAAGCAAAGGTGAGATCTGACTGCAGAACACCTAGTGCTGGTGGTATGGGCTTCACTTACTAAGTGTTCACTGGCTCCTCTCCCTGCTGGGTACTTGCTGCCTTGCATCCCACTCAAGTCTTTTGGCCGCTTGGCCTGTTAATGATCCCTTTCTTCTTAGTGAAGGAAGCTGAGACCAGGGAGTGTGACACACAAGCTTCGGTTGGGGATGACTCTCAGCCGAGGCTGACAGTCCCACCAGCGCGGCAGCCTCCAGTGGGCACTCCAGAGTCATTCTCTTGCTCCCCGCCACAGCCTCTAGCAAGAGAAGTATCGTCTGTGATTATAGGAAAAGGAGAAAGCAGAGATGAGCCAGAGCTGGCTCTGGAAGCCTGGTCACTGTGGAATGGTGGCACTTACTGCGCTTGCAGTTGGTGTGATTATAATCCTTCAGCAGGTGTTGTTCCTTGCCTGTAGCACACGGTCCTGCCCCCCGAGCAGGTCTGACCCCCATCCTTCTCCCTTCTTCTCCTGGTAGTCTGTTCCAGCCCTCAGAAGAATGTGAGGGTGTGAGCTCCATGCAGTCTAGTGAAAATGGAGTTTAGCACCAACATGACCTCTTAAAAATATTTTAATTAGTTTATTTAGGAGAGAGACAGAGAAAGAGAGAGCAAGTGGGCATGCACAGGGGAGAG
>NW_021872428.1:0-788 GCF_006229205.1 Suricata suricatta | reverse complement strand
CCATTAGTGTTTTCTGTATAGGTAAGAATCTGTTTCTTGGTTTCTCTCTCTCACTTTTTTCCTTTGCTTTTTAATTTCATTTTTTTTTAAGTTCCACATGTAAGTGAGATCCTATGGTATTCATCTTTCTCTGACTTATTTTGCCTAGTATACCTTCTAATGCCACATCATCACAAATGGCAAAACCTCATTCTTTTTTATGGCTGAGTAATATTTGATTGGGCATGTGTGTACACACATATTCACACCACATTTTCTCTATCCATGCATCTACTGATGGACACTTGCTCTTATGGTAAAGACTTGCTCCCCATCTTCTCTTCCCTTCCTCTCCCTTCTCAGAGAAATTCAGCTTGGAGAACCACTAGAATGTGAAGTCTGGAAGAAAGCATATCAAGATAACACCCATTGTAAATAACAAAATACATCAAAAGGTAGGGATAGTTGTGATTGATAAAAGGTGTCTCAGCGCACTCAGGCTGGGTGGCTTATCAAGCATAGAGACAGATTTCTCACAGTTCTGAGGGCTGGACTTCTGAGGTCAGGGTGCCAGCACCTTCGGGCTCCAGTGAACACACTTGTCCAGGCTGCACATGGCTGACTTCTCACCTTGGCCCCGCATAACACAAGAGGCCAACTCACTGGGGCCTCTTGTATAAAAGAGCCCTCCAGGAGCACCTGGCTGACTCAGTGGGTTAAGCATCTGACTCTCAGTTTCAGCTCAGGTTGTGATCTCGCAGTTTCATGAGTTTAAGCCCCATGTAGAGCTCTGCTCTGGCAGGGTAGAG
>NW_021872427.1:0-788 GCF_006229205.1 Suricata suricatta | reverse complement strand
GAAAAAGCCTTTTTCTGCACTTAGAGAACTTTCTTTGGAAAGACTCTTGGTCTTGCATACAGTGAGCATATAGTGGAGCTAAAGCCAGAGTTCAGGGTCATGACTACGCAGTCGGTGACCAGAGGAAGTCCTAGGAAAATGGCACAGTAAATTCTCATTATTCACGGTAGTTAATGTTTTATAAAGTAGTCACAAAAATAGAACTAGCAAATATTAAGCCGTTACTTCTGGGAGAAATACAGGGTTAGGTTCTCATGAGCCCCTTGGCCACACCATTTTTATCAAACCGACCAATATGGAACCTTGATTTGTGTGGTTTTTTGTGTTTAAAGAAACCTTATTTCATGTGTGCCGCTAGCTAGCTCACTAGATTTGAACCCACAGCCAACAAAAGCATAACTCGCAACTGAACCAAGCCTTGCTAAGACATGGCATTTTCTCGTTAAGGCATTTCCCAGCCTTCTTGTAATTAGGAACACTCGACAGTGGTTTATTTATTTATTTATTTACTTGCCGACAGGTAAAAGGAAAATATGACAGAGACTAAACAGTTACAGAAAAATAGTTAACATTTTGGGTCACTTGTACTCTGGACTGTGAAGAAGATAATACACAAGTGTTTACTGAGTGAATATTGTGTAACTGGCACCTTGTTGGGGGTTTAAGAGTGAACAAGACAGGAGCTCCTGGCTGGCTCTGTCAGTTAAGTGTCCAACGCTGACTCAGGTCATGATCTCACGGCTCATGGGTTTGAGGCCCACATAAGCATGGAGGCTGCTTGGGATTCT
>NW_021872426.1:0-788 GCF_006229205.1 Suricata suricatta | reverse complement strand
ACAAGAGATTTGTCCAAATATTTACCTTTGTATGCACAGCTCCGGATTTGGATAGCCCGAGATACTTCCTGAATTTACTTATTTATTTTGTTGATTTCTCCCCAGATCGGAGCATAAATGCACAGAATTTGCATGTTCTGCTCACTGTAGTGTCTTTTAGAATAGCGCCTGGCACACGCAGACATTCAGTATGGACCTGTTGTCTAACGGGGTAAAGATGGAAGGAAGACACAGAGGATGAGACATCGACTGAACGCAGAGTGGGGTCGGGGTCGGGGTCTCAAGGAGTGTAGTTGGGGTAACAACACCTCGTGTGTCCTCCAGCCCTCGGGTCCTGGGCTCTGGTGATTCTAGCCCTATTATTTCCAAGAACAAGCAGGAGCTCTGGTCCCAAGATCAGACACGAAGCCCAAGTGTCATCTGTGACCACGGTCCTGCTGCACAGCCCCAGACATCTTGCTGGGTTCCCACATCAGAGTCCTGTCTTCGGAGAGGACGCGTTTCTGGTCTGCAGCCCCCTCGACACAGCAGCACCTGTGTCCTCTGTAAGGACGTGACTTAGTTAAGACGCACCTGTCGGAGACCCCTCCCGTGGAGCCTTCCCCTGGGAGGGAGGCTCCCCGCACAGCACCCCTTTCTCCAGGTGGTGACGGAGGCCTCGTCCCTGGACCCAGCTACCCTGTGCCACACTAGCGGCTCCTGAGATGTGCGTCAGCGGCTACGGGAAGCTCAGGGCTTTCCTCACAACAGTTGGGTGAGCTGCCCACTTTTATGTAATCAACTTTTTT
>NW_021872425.1:0-1618 GCF_006229205.1 Suricata suricatta | reverse complement strand
TTTTTTTTTTCTTTTTTTAAATTTTTTTTTCTTTCTCCACTTTTTTCGTACTTCTTTGTTATTATTACTGTTTTTTGTTTTTTCTTTTTCTTTACTTAACTCTGTTAATTTTTTACTCCTCATTTTCCTTTCTCCTGTCTCCCTTACTTTCTCACCTTCTAGCAACCCAGATATATTCTCCTGTATCTCATCCTTACCTCTCCCCTCAACTGGTCATACACTTTTAAACTGTCTACTGCCCTTTGTCGTCTCCGACGCACTTCTATATTTTTTTCTCTTTTCCTCTTTCTCTTTTCTTTTTATTTCCTCTTCTTCTCTTCTTTTTGTCTCTTTCCTTTCCATTTTCTAACTCTTCTTTCCCCCTTTTTAGGTGTTTCTTTGTTTGATTTGTCTGTGTGTATGTGTGCTTCTGTTCCCTCTGTGTGTGTCTGTCTGTTTTCCTTCCTAGGAACGCACCAAGAAACAAGCCAAAGTGTGCAAGAAGGCAAGTCACAAATATTGCAGAGTAGGGAAATAAAATATTCACAGGCACAACAAAAGAAACCGAGAGACACCATTAAGAGAACATTCCCTGAAACGACAGGCACTGGGCAGTCAATAAGCCTCCTTTAACAGAGAAATATTAACAGGTGCACAGAGCACAAAGGTGACAAGAGACAGAAAACTAGCAAAAATGACAAAACGAAGAAACTCTCCCCTGAAGAACTTCCAGGGGGAAGTCACAGCCACAGAACTGCTCAAGGCAGATCTAGACAACATATCAGATCAAGAATTTAAAAAGCTGGTCATAAGATTAATCGCTGGGGTCGAGAAAATCATCAAAGAATCAACTGATGAGTTAAAAAAGGCTATAGGTGAGGTGAATAACAAACTGGAGGCAGCCACCTCAAGGATTGACGAGGCAGAGAGAAGAATAGGTGAGTTAGAAGATATAGTTATAGCAAAAGAGGAAGCTGAAAAAAAGAGAGAGAAATTGATCAAGGAGCAAGAAAGGAGAATTCGAGATCTGAGTGATACAATCAAACAGAACAACATCCGTCTCATAGGAATTCCTGAAGAGGAAGACAAAGAGAAAGGGCCTGAAGGGATACTTGACCAAATTATAACTGAGAATTTCCCAAATCTGGGAAAAGAAATAAACATTCAAATTCAAGAGGCACAAAGAACCCCCTTAAGACGCAATTTGAATTGGCCTTCAGCACGACATATCATAGTGAAACTAGCAAAATACAAAGATAAAGAGAGAATTCTGAAAGCAGCCAGGGAGAAAAGGGCCCTCCCATACAAAGGGAAACCTATCAGAGTGGTTACAGACCTATCTAATGAAACCTGGCAGGCCAGGAAGGAATGGCAGGAAATCTTCAATGTGATGAGGAGAAAAAATTTACAACCAAGAATCCTCTACCCAGCAAGCCTGTCTTTCAAAATAGAAGGAGAGATAAAGGTTTTCCCAAATAAACAAAAATTGAGAGAATTCATGACCACCAAACCAGCCCTACAGGAAATCCTAAGAGGGACTCTATGAGGGAAAGATCGCAAAGAATACAAGGTGCCAAAGACACCACTATAAACATGAATGCTAGGGAAAACACAATGACTCTAAACCCACATTTTTCGA
>NW_021872424.1:0-788 GCF_006229205.1 Suricata suricatta | reverse complement strand
AATAATCAAGAAACCTAATAGCCAACTGACAGAATGGGAAAAAATAGTGGCAAATGATATATCAAGAACAAAAATGAACTACTGGGACCTCATCAAGATAAAAAGCTTCTGCAAGGCAAAGGAAACACAATCAGAACTATTTTTTAAATATCATCAGAGTTTAAGTTACAAATATCAGTCCCCCAGTCTTTTTTTTTTTTTTTTTTTTTTTTATTTTTGAGACAAAGAAAAAGCACCAACTGCAGAGGGGCAGAGAGAGAGAGGGAGACAGGAACTTAAGTGGACTCTGTGCTGACAACAGACAACCTGATGCGGGGCTTGAACTCACAATCCATGATATCATAACCTGAGCTGAAGTGGGACGGTTAGCTTACTGAGCCACCCAGGTGTCCCACTGGTCTCCCAGTCTTAAAATATTTAGCCCTCAAATCAGCTAACTAAAGTGAGATGTCACTTTGTTCCCTTCTCCTCATTCTACATCTTCCACTTAGCTGTATTAATGGCAAAGAATGTATAGTGCAATCCTTCCTTTACCCACATAGGCCCACAGGCGTGTTGTGAGAAGAGAGGGAGAGAGAGAAAGAAGCAAGGCCTTTATAACTACTTCCAAGGAGAGGAGCAGGCTGTTTGGTAAGGAAACATTGGAGAAATGGGTGTGGGAGCCAACCAACAGTTAATTACTTAAAAAGGAGAAGAGACATCAAGGTGGTTTTATGAAGCAACCAGGCAAAATTTACAATTTTTACATCCATAGTTATGAAAGTATGATAGATAATAAGGAAAGAAGT
>NW_021872423.1:0-788 GCF_006229205.1 Suricata suricatta | reverse complement strand
GGGGGAGGAGGCGGCCTTTACAGCACTCCCCCCCACCCCACATCAGAAAGAGGCGAGAAAAGAACAATGCTTAATGCTGAACACACTGACCATTTTCCACGGCATGAAAGTAAAGCTTCCAGTGTGAAACACCCAGAGGGCAAGAGAAGAAAGGAGACCAGTAAACGGTTAAATATATTGGTCACTAATTTAATTACCATAAATCCCCAAATAACACTTGACACTGTCTTAACTAGATTGACAAAAACTCTAGGTGTCCGTGCCTACATGAGGTTGTAGACTTGGCCTTGGGATCAATAAAAATAACACACTGAGCAACAGAGTGCCAAGCACTTTCATAGTGTTTCCCCTCATCCACACAACTGTGAGAAATCATATTTATTTGACTGGGGACATGGTCATATGGAAATACAACCCATGGGAACATGGAAACTGAGAGGCGTACAGAAACCTGTCCACTGTCACAGCTCGTCCAATGGCACTACCTGAGTGGAATTCGAACCATTAGCTCCAAATCTAGTCTTTTCTTTTATGATCGATCCACTCATTAATTCAGCATACTAATGCTGGAGGCCCATTTGGCAGGTGCTCTAAAAGGAACTAAGGTTACATTCAAGAACAGATGTAGCCCACGGCCAGGAGACAATCAAACAGACACAAACAAATGTATAATTCAAAAAACTCTGATAGAAATGTTTAATGGTCTCAAATGAATTAAAATGAACTGTTTCAGCCTAGACCCAAAGTATCAAAAAGTATACAACACGAGAATAGGTTCTTTCAGATCT
>NW_021872422.1:0-788 GCF_006229205.1 Suricata suricatta | reverse complement strand
AGAGAATTATCTCATTTTTTTAATGGGAACATGGATAGTAATTATCCATTGGTTTGCTAACTGAATGTAAGACACACCTTTGTTATGACTCTGGCTTTTGTAAAAGTGTCATCCTTTGATTCAAACTTGAAGGGCCAGATTAAGCTAGTAAGGTTGGCACTGAGAATTGAAATAAATCACTAACCCCATAAAGTATTCAATGAGGGGGATGGTTATAAGACAAGAAAGATTCTCTTCCCCACTACCTTTCTGTGGATATGACTGCTGTCCCTTCACTTGAAGTATTAAGAATGGTCTTGGTTGTGTGATTTATCATAGGAACTGGTTCTTGTTACTCCTTCCAGTACCTTTCCTTTATTATCAATTGATCTCACACCTCCACATTTTACTGATATAATTTGTTCCATCCAGACATCCTCTGAATCACTATGAGATTAGGTTTATTTTTCAACTGAGTATATTCTGGGATTTAAAACTCCCTTTATTGACACAGTTCACCAAAAACTATGGTACCAGAGCTGAGAGTACTTATTACAACAAAAAAGAACACCAATGCAGGACATTTGAATTGGACAGTGACCTACAATACTATATAGACAGGACAAGCATTTAGAAGAAACAAAATCTTTAATGAAAATCATTAGATGAAGAGCTAGCACTGAAAAGCTATGTTTCCATAATGATGTCATCAAGATGGTAAAGTAGGAGATTCTAGCTTCTGTCTCCCACAAAGGTCAATTAGATAGATATCCAGGAACATAATTGCACTGTGAAAGCTTTTGGATCCA
>NW_021872421.1:0-788 GCF_006229205.1 Suricata suricatta | reverse complement strand
TGCCATAGGTTATCCTCTGGGAAACTGCTTGTGTAATAACGAATGAGGCAAACGTTTGAAGCACAACTCATGTAGGAGAAATGTATATACAAATATTCATTAAAAACAATTACTATAATAAAAGCTTAGGCCAAATGGCATGGAACCAAGATATATACAGAAAAGAGCCATTTTTTCCCTCTGCAGGTGGAGGTAGGAAATCAGGATAATTTTTAGAGGCCAGGTGATATTTAAGCTGCATCTTGAAAAGTATTTGAAAGTTTGCCAGATAGGATACTGTGAGAAAGAGAGCTCACTGTAAATATAAAAACAAGATTGGCTCACAATTTGTGGGACCCAGCGCAATGTGAAAATGCAGTCCTCTTTTGGAATAGAGATGGCGGAGAATTAACTGAGGTGTGGGGACCTTTGGAAGGCGAGGCTCTGCGACTGTGCAGGTCACACGCCCACGCAGCTGCTGTTTCTGTCTGGGGCACAGGCTGTGCAGGGATGGGAAGGTCAGAGTAAGTCTGGGAAAATAAGCATTAGCACAGAAAAGGGTGGGGTGGTTCAACAGAGAGGATGCCAGAGAAAAGGGGAATTGAGTGAAAATCCTTAGAAGTTCTTTCTAAAAAATTGCTCTTACTTTAGTGGATCTTTTCTACTGTTTTTTTAGTTTCTGTTTTCTTTCTTTCTGGGCTAATCTTTATTTTTGGCTTCCTTCTGCTTAATGTGGATCTACATGTCCTTCTTTCCCTAGTTCCTTGAGGTGTAAAGTTAGGTTGTGTATTGGAGATCTTCTTTTTTTT
>NW_021872420.1:0-788 GCF_006229205.1 Suricata suricatta | reverse complement strand
ACGAGAGACTTGGGCATGTGAGTGGATATGAGTGAGAGAAACAGTGGATGTGTGACCGTTTCCTGATCAGGATGTCTTGTGTCTGCAGGTGTCCAGTGTGAGGTGCAGCTGGTGGAGTCTGGGGGAGGCCTGGCGAAGCCTGGGGGCTCCCTGCGACTCTCCTGTGCAGCCTCTGGATTTGACTTCAGTAAATATGCCATGAGCTGGGTCCGCCAGGCTCCAGAGAAGGGGCTGGAGTGGGTCTCATATATTAGTAGTGGTGGAAGTAGCACAAGCTATGCAGACTCTGTGAAGGGCCAATTCACCATCTCCAGAGACAACGCCAAGAACACACTCTCTCTGCAGATGAACAGCCTGAGAGTCGAGGACACGGCCATGTATTTCTGTGCAAGAGACACAGTGAGGGGATGTCTGTGTGAGCCCAGACACAAACCTCCCTGTAGAAAGGAATCAGCACCACCAGGGGTTGCACACTCTGCACAATTCTGGTTTGTATTCGTAGGAGCTGGTGCAGATGGTTCCATGTTAGAATCTGGGGCTTCTCCACACAACCATTTCCCTCATGAGGCCTTTTGGACACATGATTCTCGCCTACTGATTCAGTCTCTGAATTAGATATTTGTCACAGGAAAACTACCTAAAATGCACAGAAGTCAGAGTTGCTTGTATTAGCTTTAGTCCTCTCCCTAAATACACATTGATTACAGACATCCTGATGCACATCAACTAAACCTTTAAGGATTCCCAGATGCACTCACTGTGCACCACAGGACCCTTCAGCTCCATGT
>NW_021872419.1:0-788 GCF_006229205.1 Suricata suricatta | reverse complement strand
CACTAAAGAACAATATTTGTTATTAATATAGATACAAAATCCTCCACAACACACTAGTAAGGCAGATCCAGCAATATATTAGAAGTGTTGTTATACATCAAGGCTAAAAGGGATTTATCCCAGTAATGTAGGTTGGTTTAAAATCTGAATATCTGTTAATATAACACACCACATCAACAGATAAAAGATTAAACCATACAGTCATCTAAATAAACCCAGAAAAAGCATATACCACTTCTAACACCCTTTCATGGCAAAAACATTCAGCAAGCTAGGAATAGAAGGCAAGTTCCCTAACTGATAAAGGACGTCTAAGAAAAGTCTATGGCTAACATAGTCAATGGTCAGAGACTGAATACTTTCCCATGATGAGCAGAAATAAGACAAGGTGTATTCTAGTTCCTTTCATTCAACATTTTACTGGAGGTTCTAGCTAGAGAACTTAGACAAGAAAAGAAAAAATAAAGGCAAACAGATTGGAAAGGAAGAGGTAAAACTATCTCTATTTGCAGATGAGATGAATTTATATACATAGAAATTTGAATGAGGCCACTTTGAATTATTAGAACTAATGAACTAGTTTTGTACAATCACAGATCACAAGATAAATAGACAATGTGGAATTTTATTTTCACACTAGCAATGAAATCTAAACATTAAATCAAGAGAACAATTCCATTTTCTATGGTATCAAAAAGAATAAAACACTTAGAAGCATATTTAATAAATAAAATGCAAACATACGCTCTGAAAATGTTGCTGAAAGAAATCAAAGAATTAAAGAAATG
>NW_021872418.1:0-788 GCF_006229205.1 Suricata suricatta | reverse complement strand
CCAACCTTTCTGAGGCTAAGACTCCAGAGGAGCACTGCAGAGAGTATTTATAACATGCATACCATGGGGATGACTGTAATAAAGCTAGGTGGTAGGCTAATTTTCCCACATCCATGCACTGGCAATTTTGAAAGAAGCTTGATATACAAATTATGTGTGTGTGTACAGTGTGTGCGCACAGTGTGTGCGCACAGTGTGTGAGTACAGTGTGTGTGTACTCCAGCTGAACTGTCCTTTTAGTTTCTGAATCCCACTAGGTTTGCTTCTACCCCAGGGCCTCTGCTTTTATTCTGCTTGAAAATTTTTACAGCAAGTTTTTGCATAAGTGGCTCCTTCATATTTAGGTGTCAATGCACTTCTTACCTTTCAGAGAGGCTTTTCTTACTCTTCAAACTACAGGTGGTGGTTTCTACCACCAATCATTATCTATACTCTTTCACTGCTTTATTTTGCCCTTAGAATTTTGTATCTCATCCTCTATACCTTAGTGGTTCTATACAGAGACACTAACTACTTGTGACTTTAAATTTTATAAATTAAACAAAATTTAAAATATAATTCTTTGGTCAGTCACAATACCCACATTAAATAGAAATTTAAGATTCCTCTGCTTTAGTATCTAAATGTGAGTAGTGGGTACCATATCAAAGAAAAGATTTCTGTTATTGCAGAACATTCAATTGAGGAATGATGTTCTATCATGAAAGCATCAAGAAATAAGTCTTTGCCAATTATTTCACAGTTGTATGTGTAGAGCCTGAACAAATTCTAGGTACACAGAAAGTATT
>NW_021872417.1:0-788 GCF_006229205.1 Suricata suricatta | reverse complement strand
GAAAAAGCCTTTTTCTGCACTTAGAGAACTTTCTTTGGAAAGACTCTTGGTCTTGCATACAGTGAGCATATAGTGGAGCTAAAGCCAGAGTTCAGGGTCATGACTACGCAGTCGGTGACCAGAGGAAGTCCTAGGAAAATGGCACAGTAAATTCTCATTATTCACAGTAGTTAATGTTTTATAAAGTAGTCACAAAAATAGAACTAGCAAATATTAAGCCGTTACTTCTGGGAGAAATACAGGGTTAGGTTCTCATGAGCCCCTTGGCCACACCATTTTTATCAAACCGACCAATATGGAACCTTGATTTGTGTGGTTTTTTGTGTTTAAAGAAACCTTATTTCATGTGTGCCGCTAGCTAGCTCACTAGATTTGAACCCACAGCCAACAAGAGCATAACTCGCAACTGAACCAAGCCTTGCTAAGACATGGCATTTTCTCGTTAAGGCATTTCCCAGCCTTCTTGTAATTAGGAACACTCGACAGTGGTTTATTTATTTATTTATTTACTTGCCGACAGGTAAAAGGAAAATATGACAGAGACTAAACAGTTACAGAAAAATAGTTAACATTTTGGGTCACTTGTACTCTGGACTGTGAAGAAGATAATACACAAGTGTTTACTGAGTGAATATTGTGTAACTGGCGCCTTGTTGGGGGTTTAAGAGTGAACAAGACAGGAGCTCCTGGCTGGCTCAGTCAGTTAAGTGTCCAACGCTGACTCAGGTCATGATCTCACGGCTCATGGGTTTGAGGCCCACATAAGCATGGAGGCTGCTTGGGATTCT
>NW_021872416.1:0-788 GCF_006229205.1 Suricata suricatta | reverse complement strand
GGGAATACAGCACCGTATCCCAACGAACTTGGATGTAAATTAAAAAATAAGTAAGTTAAAAAAAAGAGTAGGACCAAGAGCTTGACTCCTTTCCTTCTTATTTTAGATTTCTTTAATTCCATTTGATGGAAGAAACGGATCCTGTAGGAAGCCCCTGAGAGGATTTGAGATTAGAAAAGGGATGGGGGTTTGTTTCCGCTTCTGTCCATGGACCCTACATCCCCCTCCCCAGGTGCCCCCTAAGAGCTGCACTGAAAATGCTGGAATGCCAGATCCCTTAGCCAGCTCGGCTGAGTGAGCCTCCCAGGTCACAGACACACCGCCTTGCTTTGCCGGAGACGGGTTCCTGCCACCAAGCAGGAAGCTCAGCCCCAGCACCTCTCCCCACCTGTCATACTTCATCAGCCACAACAGTCCTCTGGCTTGAGCGGTGACGGTGACGGTGGTGGCAGCAGTAATGTGGAGGCACCCCCTGGAGCCGGCAAGCCTTCAGCATCAGTGTGAGGGGCTGTCCAGCCTCAGCAGTGAGGCGAGAGCAACCCCGGCTACCCCTCCATACGCACATGCGCACATGCGCGTCTGTGGCACTCAGGTTCCCACAGGGGAAGGGCCTGCAGAAGGAGGAAGTCCGGGGATCCTAGTAATCAGGGAAGATGGGACACCATGTGGAATGACCTCATTTCTGCCCCAAGCAGGGGAAGAGGATAGACAGATGACATATATATAAATGTCAAATACAATATGTTAATTAATATACTACAGCATGAAATAATGAGTGTAATGACAAC
>NW_021872415.1:0-788 GCF_006229205.1 Suricata suricatta | reverse complement strand
CTGCACCAGTTTACATTCCCACCAACAGTGTAGGAGGGTGCCCGTCTCTCCACACCCTCGCCAGCATCTATAGACTCTTGATTTGTTCATTTTAGCCACTCTGACCAGATACCATTTTTATATGTCCTCTCAATACAACATAAATGCCGATCTTAATCATTTTCCTAGCTCATGATGCTCTCATTAATTCTTATAAAATTTAAGAAAGAATAAGTGATATCCCATAATTAAAGAGATTGCTTCTGTGGAAACTATGAACTCTGACAATTAGTGTCAGCCTTTGCCTAGAAGGAAATGAGTCAACTTTTCATTAGTAATCAAGTTCTGTCCATTTTTTAAACGTGACCCAGAAATTCAAGGCCACGATTTTAACAATATGAAACAGAGAATCAGATACCACAAATATTGTATATAAATAGGAGTAAGACAAAAAATTGAAGCCAAAGAGTTTCCTGAGGCATTTTTCAGGATGACTGAGGTTTCAAGAGGGGCCCAGTAAAATAATTCATCAAGAAGATGTGTCTGGCTTACACAAGAACAGGCATTTCAAAATCTTAAAGGGAGAAGCAGTTAAATGGCTATGGTCTAGGCAAGAGAATCATAACCATTGTCAAATGTTTTCCACACAGAATAGGCAGCCCTGGTTTATTCTGGATAATTGAAGGTTTGCATATGTACTATATAATCAGAGGAAACAAGCAGTAAAAGACGTGAGCTAATTTGGGCTAACCAAAGATTTGGCTAACTGATGCCTGCTTACTCGGGATCCCTGAAATAAACTAAAGCAG
>NW_021872414.1:0-1619 GCF_006229205.1 Suricata suricatta | reverse complement strand
GTTAAGACCCTTTTATCCCTAGCTGCTTTCAGAATTCTCTCTTCATCTTTATATATTGCCAGTGTCAGTATAATATGTTGTGCTGAAGGTCGATTCAAAGTACGTTTAAGGGGGTTCTTTGTGCCTCTTGAATCTGAATGTCTATTTTTTCCCAGATTTGGGAAATTCTCAGTTATAATTTGGTCTTGTATCCCTTCAGAACCTTTCTCTCTTTCTACCTCTTCAGGAATTCCTATGATATGGATGTTGTTCGTTTGATTGTGTCACTCAGGTCTCAAATTCTCCTTTCCTGCTCCTGGATCTATTTCTCTCCTTTTTTCTGCTTCCTCTTTTGCTATACCTATATCTTCTAATTCACTTATTCTTCTTTCTGCCTCTTCAATCCCTTAGGTGGTTGCCTCCATTTTATTATTCACCACATATATAGCCTTTTTAAAGTCATCACACCTATTTCAGAGTTCCTAGTCATTGTCTCAGTTGCTTCTGTGATGCTTTTTTCAACCCCAGCAATTAATTTTATGAGAAGTTTTAAAAAAAATTCTTGTTCAGGTATGTTGTTTAGGTCTGTTTTGAGCCGTTCTTTGGCTGTGACTTCTTCCTGGAGATTCTTCAGGGGAGAATTCCTTCATTTTGTCATTTTGGCTAGTTTTCTGTCTTTTGTCAGTTTTAAAAAGCTCGTTGTGCACTTTGAACCTGTTAGCATTGCTCTGTTAAAGGAGGCTTATTGACTGTCAGGGTCTGTCATTTCAAGAAATATTCTTTTAATGGTGTCCCTCAGTTTCTCTTGATGTGCGTTTCATTATGTTATTTCCCTTCTCAGCGATATTTGGGGCTCGCCATCATGCATACTTTGTCTTGTTTCTTGGGGTAGGCCTGAGAAGGAAAACAGACAGACAAACACAGAAGGTACAGAAGCACATAAATGCAGAGAGAAATAAAACAAACAAAAAATTAAAAGGGGGGAAGGAAGAATGAAAATGAAGAGGAAAGAGAAGAAAAGAAGAGGTGAAAAAAATAAAGGGGGAGCAAAGACAACAAAGGACAATGGACAGTCTAAAGGTGTGTAACCCGTTGAGGGGAGAGATAAGGATGAGATATGGGAGAATATATCTGGATGGCAAGAGGAAGAAAAGAAAAAGAAAAAAAAGAGGGAGACAGGAAAAAGGAGTAAAAATTAACAAAAATTTTTAAATGTAAATGTGGTAATAATAATAATAATAAATAAGTACTAAAAAGAAAAAACAAAACAAAACAAAAAGAAGCAGCTCCCCCTCATGGATAGGTGTGGTTTGGTGTAGTAGGTCTAGGGGGCTGCTCTCAGAGGTCCTGCTGTGGTTGCAGAGGTTGAGTGGTGGTACCCTAAGCTCCGCTGGAACTAAGCACTGCAGGCCACTCTAATCAGATAGATGCCCTTGTGCAACCGCTGTGCCAACCTCTATTTTCCAGGCCTGCCTCATTTCAAAATCCTAGTTCTTGTATTTCATGCTACCACAGATGAGATGTACTTGCTTTGGCGGCTGGCTTCTTAGCAGGGATCTACTAGGGGGAGTGAGCAATTTCTCTTGGTGCAGGCAGGGATTTGTTGTGCCTCTGCCCTATGCAAGGTGTGCTGAAGGAGG
>NW_021872413.1:0-788 GCF_006229205.1 Suricata suricatta | reverse complement strand
GAAATCAAGAGTTGGATGCTCAATTGACTGAGCCACCCAGGCGCTCCTATACAGAATCTCTCCACACAGAGCTGGTACTAAATTTACTCTCTGGTTGAGGTCAAGTGTATTGGTAGGTTGAAGAAGAGCAATGACACAGGTGTCCAGCACCCCATCCTCCAAAGAGAAGTTCCAGGTTTTATCCTAAGAACTACCCCCAAGAAATCAGTGACCCACTGTTTATGCCAGATTTGACACAAAGAACCTATTCTGATAAACAATTAAAAAGTAAACCTATGTTATCATATTGTGAGAAAATGATAAATGAATGAGGCCATGAAGTTCATAGCGTGTGATGGCCATGTATTTACAGCCGATTCTCTTATCCTTAGACTGACTCACTCACCTGCGCTCTTCGTCTCTTAGGAGTATGACCAGAATGACTTTATAAATTATTTGTGTGATATGGATCCTAATTATACAAAAAAGACATTATTTATTTTCTTTAGAAAAAAACAGTTGCAGGAAGGAGACATGTGGCCGAAAACCTAGAGCTGAAAGTGATTTTCCTATTTTGCCATTATGGAAGAAAACACTGCAGCAGATTTGCGAGGGATTAGAAAAGACCAGATTCTATTATCCACTTTTTTTGGTTTATACTATCTACTGGAATATGAATTTCACCTCGTGGTGTTTGTGATGATTAATTTTATGTGTCAACTTGACTGGCCATCTGGAGTGCCCAGATCAAGTGTTAGTTCTAGATGTGTCTGTGAGGGTGCTTCCGGATGAGTGGGGCATTTGATTCC
>NW_021872412.1:0-788 GCF_006229205.1 Suricata suricatta | reverse complement strand
GGTGAGGGGAGTGTGCTTGGGGCCTGGCGCTCCGCCCCAGGGGCACCGTCGGAGGCGGACCCTGGGCCCCCTGAGGCGGCGCTGGGATGACAGCTCGAAAGGCGGGGCTTGTCCCAGGGAGGAGGGGAGGAGGACTCGGGTGAGCACCGGCAGAAGGGCCCGCCGGCGCCTAGACCAGGCGGGTGACGTGGCAGCCGCCAGGCTCATCCAGGAACAAGGTGCTGAAGACGTCGTTGAAGAAGGTCGGGTGGTAGGTGCAGGCGCGCTCGCAGTCCGGGTTGAAGTTCACCTCCAGGATCTGAGGCTGCATCACCCGGCTCCCTGACGGCACAGGGCACAGGGCGCCTCACTCCCGGGCTGGGGGGAGCCCGCCCCTCCAGGGGACCCGGGGCCCCTCAAGGCCACTCGGAGGCTCAGGGGCGGAAAAGGAAGCAGAGACGCTGGCCTGGCCGCTGGGGGGGCACAAAGGCCCTTTCCTTCCCGAACCCACAGCCCACCACCCTCCTGCCTGCGCTCTGCCCCGGAGGCCGTCACCCCTTCAGGGTGTGCCTCCCAGACCAGATCTCCCCCTGGACATGAGGCCAAGGACAGGAGCACCGGCCGGGGGCGGGGAGGCAGGGGTGCCGGCTCCACCCCCTGGGGGCGCTGGCAGTGGGAGGAGGGCTAGCTGGTGGGCTCTGGCGGAGTGGAAAGGGCGTGGTTGGGGGGGAGCCCTCACCATCTGGGGGGGGCCCTCACCATCTGGGGGGGGGCCCTCACCATCTGGGGGGGAGCCCTCACCATCTGGG
>NW_021872411.1:0-788 GCF_006229205.1 Suricata suricatta | reverse complement strand
TAAACATCCAATTTTGGCTCAGGTCATAATCTCATGGTTTGTGGGTTTGAGCCCCGCACTGGGCTCTGTACTGACAGCTCGCAGCCTGGAGCCTACTTCGGATTCTGTGTCTCCCTCTCTCTCTGCCCCTGCCCTGCTCATGCTCTCTGTCTCAAAAATAAACAAACATTTTAAATAATTACAAAAAATAGATGTCTTTGGTAAATTTTACGGATAATCTGCTAAAATCCTCTATTTTATTGTTTATTATCTTCAATATTATAGCTATTTTTTTAAAGTTCAGGACTGATAACTTTAACATCTAGATCACTTGTAGCTCTATATCGGTTATTTGCTTTTTTCTTTCCCCCTGTTTTCTCAGTATGCCTGGATATTTATAAATATTTTTTAATGGATTGAAGATTTTGTTGTTTTTATGGTAATCTCTTATTCATTTCATTTGAAGTTTCTGGTAAAATTAATTATATAAAAGATACATATGAAGTGTATTATGTCTTCGTAGGCATGTACCATAGTAACTCTTGTATAGTGTATTCAGCATGTGCATACATTATAAAACTTTAGAAAAAGGTATTAGAAGCCTGCCAGATAAAATGTTTTCTGTTGTTTATCTAGATATTAATAACTAGTTTTTCAAACCATTTTATAGCATCCAGAAGTTATTTTTTTGTCTTCCATAGTAATTTTAGATAGGAGGTGGATGTATCAAACTGACATTTCGAAAGAACATATATATACTGCACCCTAAAATGTAGTGAAAAGGGGATTTAAGACATATATATATCTTT
>NW_021872410.1:0-788 GCF_006229205.1 Suricata suricatta | reverse complement strand
GGCCGGAGAGGAAGGCATTCCTTTAGGTAATCACGTAACAACATCAAGGTTTCTTTTCAAGATCCCGAGATTAGCAGAGGCGTTCCTATTTCTGGCCGGGCAGGCCGGACTTGAAAGGAATATTCTCACTTCCCAGGCGCTCTCTGAAGGCCCACTTTCAGCAACACTTTTAAAAGCCATAGACTCGCTCTCAAAGCGCCATCTAAAAAGGTTTAATGCTTTTTAAAAACATGTGTTTGAGTCCAAAGTAATCAGATCTTCGCCCCGCTTGCCGGCTGCTCCGTGCGTACCTGGAGAGAGCGCCGTGCATGTGTGCGTGCCTGCATCTCACTGCGCAGCTCCCGTACGGGCCAACGCCTTTTCTTTTCATTTAGAAGCACTGTATTTTGGAAAGTCAAAGTCTGAAAGGCACCCACAGGAATCCTGCCATTCTGGCCTGGCTGCGTAAGGAACGATCGATCCTGGGAGGCTCGAGGCTTCTCCGGTCCAGCGGAGGCAGATGAACAACAGGCAGAAGAAACCCCGCCCTGAGGGCACGCTCCTCTAAGGGACGCGCTGCGGCAGCAAAACCGGAGCGTGTGTCTGTCCAGCTCCGTACTGAAGCCACCCGCATGTCCACCACTTAGACACGGGCACGGGGCACTGGGCTGGCCCAGTTGGTTAAGCATCTCTCTTTTTTTTTAATGTTTATTTCTGAGAGCGAGAGAGAGGGCACGCACCAGCAGGGGAGGGGCAGATAGACCAAGAGGGAGACATGAAATCCAAAGGAGGCTCCAGGCTCTGAGCTG
>NW_021872409.1:0-788 GCF_006229205.1 Suricata suricatta | reverse complement strand
GAGAGATCATGACCTGAGCCGAAATAAAGAGTCAGATGCTTAACCAGCGGAGACACCCAAGCACACTTCTTTTAAATGATAGTAAAAAATAGAAAGTCACACCAAAAATTAAAACAAGCTAAATGGAAAAATAAATAATTTTTTAAGTCGTACATAGAAGTCCATCGTCAGAAAGTTGGCTTAAAATAAAGCTTTCAAGAAACGAAGCAAGCAGGAAATGAGATGTGAAATACAGTTAACAAACACAACTGAAAGCCTCATCAACTGCCTAAGTCCGGTCTTAGTTGAATGGCTCAAAGTAAAGTCTAACTTCTTTTTCCAAAACAATTTCTTAATGAAAGATAAATCATGTTCCCATAAAGTGACTACAAGGGAGGAATAAATGATTAATAATATTCAAATAACCTTGAGTCATTGATAATTGAAAGAAATTTAATGAGAATGCAGTTTGCATACTATCCCATTGAGACCTTCTGAGCATGGCTGATGTAAGAGACTGAAATGATCAAGTTATCAATGATGCTGAATCCCAAAGGGTGAGCAAAACCCTGGGATGGCCATAGCTCCTTAATCACAGACGATCATTCATGAGAAGGCCACTAACTAATCTCCATAAGTGATGCATTAGTCCTGAGTGATTGATCTAGAAATTTGCTTGGGGTAATTCTAAATATTTATACATTTTATTGAAAGGAAAGAAAAGTTTCTCTCACTTGCTCCCTAATGGAAGTTCGCACATTTTCTTTCATAGGAAACAGAGTTGGGATGTAAAGCCAACAATATCAAGG
>NW_021872408.1:0-788 GCF_006229205.1 Suricata suricatta | reverse complement strand
TTATGTTTTACTATATAATGATTCTTTTTAATGAATGGTAAGAGAAAATAATTGTTGGGGTGCTTCTTCCCTATCAACTCAGCCTTCCTGGCAAGTTTTCTGTTCCCTAAAATAGATCTTTGGAAAATCAGAAAAAAGAATGCAATGTTTCTGTGAAAATGCCAGTGATACATTGCATAGTACTGAGACCTGATGTAGAAAAATGAGCTGCTGTAAATTTTGCCCTAGGGACATGTCAGTACTGTGCAAATACATGGAAGTGAATATTATAACTTGTACTTAATGTCACACTTTAACATATTATCCAATTCCTAAATATGGCAATTTTCTTGGTAGGGATGTCATGCAGGTTGTCTATCAGAATAAATGCTCACTTAACCTGAAAGACTCTGAACAATACTGGTTTAGGGGACTGGAGTAAGTCCAATACGCATTATATGATTATATTATTGGCACTTGAAGGCTTCAGGAATATCTTGTATGTTAATGATATATCTAGACTTCTCTCTTCAGCTGCCAAAACTTTAACTGACTTTCTGCAGAGCCAGTTTATTTATGGTGGCAATAATAGTTGATCTTTGAGGCTATTAATCAATTTATTTATTTATTATAGTTTATTGTCAGGTTGGTTTCCATACAACACCCAGTGCTCATCCCCACAAGTGCCTTCCTTCATGACCATCTCCCCCCTTCCCCATACCCCTTCCCTCTTCAGCCTTCTGTTTGTTTTCAGTATTCAAGAGTCTCTCATGATTTGCCTCCCTCCCTCTCCCCAACTCTTTCCCCCC
>NW_021872407.1:0-788 GCF_006229205.1 Suricata suricatta | reverse complement strand
GAAATCAAGAGTTGGATGCTCAATTGACTGAGCCACCCAGGCGCTCCTATACAGAATCTCTCCACACAGAGCTGGTACTAAATTTACTCTCTGGTTGAGGTCAAATGTATTGGTAGGTTGAAGAAGAGCAATGACACAGGTGTCCAGCACCCCATCCTCCAAAGAGAAGTTCCAGGTTTTATCCTAAGAACTACCCCCAAGAAATCAGTGACCCACTGTTTATGCCAGATTTGACACAAAGAACCTATTCTGATAAACAATTAAAAAGTAAACCTATGTTATCATATTGTGAGAAAATGATAAATGAATGAGGCCATGAAGTTCATAGCGTGTGATGGCCATGTATTTACAGCCGATTCTCTTATCCTTAGATTGACTCACTCACCTGCGCTCTTCGTCTCTTAGGAGTATGACCAGAATGACTTTATAAATTATTTGTGTGATATGGATCCTAATTATACAAAAAAGACATTATTTATTTTCTTTAGAAAAAAACAGTTGCAGGAAGGAGACATGTGGCCGAAAACCTAGAGCTGAAAGTGATTTTCCTATTTTGCCATTATGGAAGAAAACACTGCAGCAGATTTGCGAGGGATTAGAAAAGACCAGATTCTATTATCCACTTTCTTTGGTTTATACTATCTACTGGAATATGAATTTCACCTCGTGGTGTTTGTGATGATTAATTTTATGTGTCAACTTGACTGGCCATCTGGAGTGCCCAGATCAAGTGTTAGTTCTAGATGTGTCTGTGAGGGTGCTTCCGGATGAGTGGGGCATTTGATTCC
>NW_021872406.1:0-788 GCF_006229205.1 Suricata suricatta | reverse complement strand
TTTTTTTTTTTAATGATGGCATACACCTAACATCTATGGTTTTTTCTCTTTGACATAGTTTACACGTTGTCTTCAGGCAAAGAAAAAGATTTGTTTGTAATGATGTAACCCTGAAAAGCAAAGGTGAGATCTGACTGCAGAACACCTAGTGCTGGTGGTATGGGCTTCACTTACTAAGTGTTCACTGGCTCCTGTCCCTGCTGGGTACTTGCTGCCTTGCATCCCACTCAAGTCTTTTGGCCGCTTGGCCTGTTAATGATCCCTTTCTTCTTAGTGAAGGAAGCTGAGACCAGGGAGTGTGACACACAAGCTTCGGTTGGGGATGACTCTCAGCCGAGGCTGACAGTCCCACCAGCGCGGCAGCCTCCAGTGGGCACTCCAGAGTCATTCTCTTGCTCCCCGCCAGAGCCTCTAGCAAGAGAAGTATTGTCTGTGATTATAGGAAAAGGAGAAAGCAGAGATGAGCCAGAGCTGGCTCTGGAAGCCTGGTCACTGTGGAATGGTGGCACTCACTGCGCTTGCAGTTGGTGTGATTATAATCCTTCAGCAGGTGTTGTTCCTTGCCTGTAGCACACGGTCCTGCCCCCCAAGCAGGTCTGACCCCCATCCTTCTCCCTTCTTCTCCTGGTAGTCTGTTCCAGCCCTCAGAAGAATGTGAGGGTGTGAGCTCCATGCAGTCTAGTGAAAATGGAGTTTAGCACCAACATGACCTCTTAAAAATATTTTAATTAGTTTATTTAGGAGAGAGACAGAGAAAGAGAGAGCAAGTGGGCATGCACAGGGGAGAG
>NW_021872405.1:0-788 GCF_006229205.1 Suricata suricatta | reverse complement strand
GAGAGATCATGACCTGAGCCGAAATAAAGAGTCAGATGCTTAACCAGCGGAGACACCCAAGCACACTTCTTTTAAATGATAGTAAAAAATAGAAAGTCACACCAAAAATTAAAACAAGCTAAATGGAAAAATAAATAATTTTTTAAGTCGTACATAGAAGTCCATCGTCAGAAAGTTGGTTTAAAATAAAGCTTTCGAGAAACGAAGCAAGCAGGAAATGAGATGTGAAATACAGTTAACAAACACAACTGAAAGCCTCATCAACTGCCTAAGTCCGGTCTTAGTTGAATGGCTCAAAGTAAAGTCTAACTTCTTTTTCCAAAACAATTTCTTAATGAAAGATAAATCATGTTCCCATAAAGTGACTACAAGGGAGGAATAAATGATTAATAATATTCAAATAACCTTGAGTCATTGATAATTGAAAGAAATTTAATGAGAATGCAGTTTGCATACCATCCCATTGAGACCTTCTGAGCATGGCTGATGTAAGAGACTGAAATGATCAAGTGATCAATGATGCTGAATCCCAAAGGGTGAGCAAAACCCTGGGATGGCCATAGCTCCTTAATCACAGACGATCATTCATGAGAAGGCCACTAACTAATCTCCATAAGTGATGCATTAGTCCTGAGTGATTGATCTAGAATTTTGCTTGGGGTAATTCTAAATATTTATACATTTTATTCAAAGGAAAGAAAAGTTTCTCTCACTTGCTCCCTAATGGAAGTTCGCACATTTTCTTTCATAGGAAACAGAGTTGGGATGTAAAGCCAACAATATCAAGG
>NW_021872404.1:0-788 GCF_006229205.1 Suricata suricatta | reverse complement strand
TTCTATCAGGGGATCCATGATCCCTGACTGCTTCTTTACCCTCTATCCCAGTGCATCAGACAAATGTACTGATACTTGAACTTCACTTGTGGATTACATTCAATTTTCCTTCCACAACAAGTCAAAGATACACCCGGATACCTGCTGCAGTGTCCTTGAACTGCAGGTCAAGGACAATTTCCAGAGGTCCTCTGGAAATTCCATAACAGGATACAACCTGCTGAGGGGAAAGAGCACCTCTAAAAGGCTTAGTATCCCTGATGCCTGGCACACTGATGGAGCTTAGTAATATTTGATAATTGTTTACTGAATATATTGAGAATAAAAGCATGAGCTCGAGATTGTTTTGGCTGGTTATTACTCTGACTTATCTAGGAGGACTTCCTGAAAGAGCTAGAATTCTCTTGTTTAAAGCAATGTCTGCACACTGTCTCCACCCTCACTGTGCTCTTATATTTGGACTAATTCTAAGACAGAAATGTTTCCTTCTAGTCACTAGGATGCTTTCCATCTCATGAGGTGGGCTATTAATAGACTAAACCTATTTCCAATGTTTTCTACCAAACTTCCCTAGTACTGCTGAGAAGGACCGACTAAGTCAAGCAATGAACAGTTTGGTCCAAATTCCCCCAAAACTTCCTCAATATTCTGGATTCACTAAAACCCCAAACATATTCCCACCTGGAAGTTTTGTATAGTATTTTTCAAACTCTGTGGGCTTTCAACAAAACTGAATCCTGTTGCAAATCTGTTCATGTTTCATTTCATTCAAACCCAACTTTGCCAGA
>NW_021872403.1:0-1619 GCF_006229205.1 Suricata suricatta | reverse complement strand
TCCAAAACTTGAGGGTGGTTGATGCACCATGTTGCATGAGGGTGGGGTGTACAACACAATGAGTGAACAGGTTTAAACATCATGTCCTGATCATCATGCATGGAGCTGCCATCTGTCACCACACAACACTGTGACAGTGTCCCTGACTGCATTCTCCCTGCTGTGCCTTATACTCCTGTGAGTCATCAATCCTTAACAAAGAAAGAATTCCTTAAATGGAAGCCAGTATTTCCCACTCCCCCTTACCATTCTGCTTTGTGTTGTTTGCATATTGTTTTAAAAATGAAGGCTTGATGGAATGCCAGATTGTCAAGGGCAACAAGCAAAATGGAAGAGAGGTGAGAGGTGGTGGCAGAGAATGTTCAGGAACGAGGTGGCCTCCCTGACACTGATGAAGTTTCATGACACAAGGAACCTCTCCTTCACATGATGTCCTTGCACTTTATTAATTTTGTTTCCAAGGAATCTTTGAATAGAAATAGGCACCCTTCTTATCTTCACTGTTGGGTAGCAATCTGGCACCTGTATTTTAAGGGTCACATATTGGAGATAGGGGTCCAGGACCTCTGTTTTGAGATCTGCTCATGTCACATACACACACACACACACACACACACACACGTTCTATAGTCTCCTTGGACCATGTCACAACCAGACTGTTATCATCTCCAGCCACGATAATTAGGCAAACAATGATACAAGTCAACCTGTCAACATCAGGTTGGTTTTCCTGTAAGAAGTGAAAAGTCATGCAAATCCCAGGAATTCAGCATCCTATGAGTATACACCACGGCTCTCCATTTTACTAAGGTGATTTTGTGTCCAGTATTTACAGAAACATAAAAGTTAATTTCAAACACTGAGAGCAAGAAAAGTGGGAGAAAGATCTATCAAGCTCAGGTGGCCCTAACGATGGGGATGACAACGTGTCTCTGGTTCTGACAACACCCCAGTGCAGGTGCATCTCCTTGAAGCCCAGAAAAATAAAGCAGAAAAAAGCAATTTATCCAAAAGAAAAAGTAGGAATGTCTTCATGTTGTCCAGGGATCCCTCTGGAATAACAAGCAAGGGAAGACACCCACAGTTCACAAAAGGAAATACAGAGTACCCCAAATATGGGGGATTTTAGATTATTTGCTAAAAACAACTTTTCTAAAGGATATAAAATACTGAACATTGACAATAAGAACCTTGGGTTTTGGATTTGGGATCTACACATTTACTATTTGGACTTGGAGAACCAACCAAACTATTCTTTGTCTCCCCCCCTTAAAATTCTAGTCAGTTACCATACAGGAGCAGAATTCAGTGATTCATCACTTACAACACCCAGTGCTCATCACAGCAAGTGCCCTCCATCCAGCCTATCCCTCACTTACCTGCCTCCATCAACCCTCAGTTCATTCTCTATCTTTATGGGTCTCCTGTGGTTTGCTTCTCTCTCTTCTCTTCCCCTCCTTCCCAACCAAACTATTGTAAATGCGGATATCCTTCCCCAAATAGTAGGAATAGAGTTACCCATCCTGCTCAGGTGGTTGACAGATTCAGTGAATATGCCATAAAGAGCTTAGCAAGGTTCCATCTATTGATAATGAGTAGAGATATGGCTGATTTTTTTT